>NC_061496.1:2330895-2475895 GCF_022539355.2 Hippoglossus stenolepis
CCAAGATGGCGCTGAACAAAAAGTCAAAGTGAGGCTTCAGAGCAGCAGCTCACCAACCAACCTGTGACGTCACGACAATTAAAAATTTGTGAAATTATACAGTATATGTATATTTTTGTTGTAATTTTTCAGTCAGTTGCCGTAAAACCTGAAGAGAACAATTTTGGGTTGTTTATAAAACAGCCCTCCACAGAGTGACCTGTTTTGAGTGCCTGTTCCTTTAAATGCTAATGAGCCAGCTCCCCCCTCCCCCCTCTCCCCCCATGATTTTAAACGATATAAATTACATATTTTATATGATATAAATTATCAAATATGCATCCCATACTTTGTATTCCCCTTCTGTTGTCCTGGAGTTTTAATTTTCCCAATCACATAATTAAATGTCCCCCTCTGCCCCCACTACAAGCACACAAGCAGACAGACAGAGAGAGAAAGAGAGGGGGCTATGAAGACCACCATTCATCGCTGCTGAACACAAACACAATGAAGCCGTTAGTGAGTTTGGAAGATATATCACTACTGATATTGTTCATATACAAACATAAGATATATAACCTGCTCTACAGTGACAGAGCAGACGTACATGAAAGAGCTTTATTAAATGGAAACTTGCACAGTATTTGTAAAGCAGAGTAATAATACTGGACAGTTGGCGAAGATACAAAGAGAAAACACAGCTGGAGTCAAAATGTCTCGTACACAGCGGCTACAGGCCGAGAGGACGTTTGCATAGACGAGACAGGTTTGTGTCTCTGTGGACTTTTAAAGGGAGATTTTCATGTGAAGCTACATCTGAGGTCCACTGTCAAGTTCTGTCATCTATTAAAACGGGATCTACACCTGTCGGATAAATAAAAGATGTTCTATACAATGAGAAATTAGACAGAGGGCATGATGGGAAGGTGGAGTAGGCACAGAGAGAGGGGGGGGGTTATTAGATATGAAGCCGTGCAGCGAGTCGAGTCCGAGCTGCATCACGGCGGCCGCTCGTGGTCGTGTGGTTCGGATGTAAAAACAGAGCGAGGGAGCGTCTCTGCTAGTTTTCTGCGATAGCCCTTGTTTTCGAGTGTGTCCGAAAAAAAAAAACACACCTCGGCCCCTCAGGTGACATCCAGGGGGCGCCACCTCCCCCAGCCCGGCGTTCTCACGCCTCTTTGAAGGTAGCGTACGATAAAGTTTAGAGCCCTTTAAAGAAGACTTTAAAAGACCTTCTCGTGTGGTTTGGTGAGGATTTGAAGTTCTGTGACGGGAGCCCCCCCCCCCCACATGGGGGCAGTGTTCATGTGATCAACAGTCTTTAAATCCCTTTAAACCCATTAGAGTAGTGGTCCGAACCCAACGAGTGGATTCCTCCTCCAGTTCGTTCCAGTTGCAGAGAAACTTCCTGAAACACGACAGGGAATCGAACTCGACACACAGCACAACATTAAAAGGCACAAACGTGATATTTCCTGTTTGCTACGTGTGACCACAGGTTTTTATTCTTCCTCTAGTGAAACCTGAGTGTTCTTCTCCCTTTGATCCTGTTTGTCTCGACTAGAGCCTGAAACACACAAAGAGCCAATTTCACCATCTTTGGTTTTTATTATTATTAGATTTTTTAAGCACTTTGACCGTCGTCATTTTGTGTTTTCTAAACTTGTCACGAAACTAAATCAGATCTGATCGTTTTTTAAAATCTAAAATCTATTGTGTTGTGTGAATATTAAAAAACAGCTCCTCCAGGATTTCTCAGCACTTTTTTTAATGTTTTTTCCTTTATTTTTCAACTAATATATATTTTTTGGGTGAAGGGAGTTTTTTCTCTCCACATTCACAAAGTGCTCAGGTTTCTCTCTAACATCGTAAGTTCTCGACCTCACTGTGTAAAGTGCCTTGAGTTAATGTTGGTGTGATTTGGTTCTATACAAATAAAATGGAATTGAAGGGCAGTTGGTCGTCAGCTCATTAATGATGATCAGGTGACGTTCACTAAAGGAAGAGACTATCAGACGTTCTAGATCTGCAACAAATGATTATTTTCATTTCCGATGAATCTTCTGTTTTAGCTCCTGAAAAATCATTAAAAAGTTTGGTTCATAAAATGTCAGGAAATAGTGAAAAAGCTTATTTACACTTCTTAAGAAGAAAAACATCAAATCCTCACGTTTCAGACGATGGAACAATCAAGTGTTTTTGATTAATGACTAAAATAATGATTATTTGAATAGTTTAGATTAACCCACTAATTGTTGCCTGCGATAAATTTTCTGTTTGTGCAAAGTTCAGAACTTAATTTACTCATCGTGTGTTTCAGCCTGAGTCGGATTCTTTTTACATTTCAAGTTCTCTGAGATGTTTGTGTTCGTCTCCTCTGAAGCTAGCGACAGTGAAACCTCTCAGTCTGTTCTGAGGGAACACGTTTCCTCTCCCGCTGTTATCGCTGGGTTGCATTTCGCTGCTGTAGAGAATCGTTCGTTCTCAGCTCAGTGAGGCACAGTTTGAGTTCAGCGCCCCCTGGAGGACGAGAGGATTTAACTGCGCTTTGCTGACACCTGCTGCCTCAGCTTCTCCCTCCTCTTCTTCTCCGTCAGCCTGGAGAGAGACAGTTAAAAGTGTTCATTATTTATTTTCTGTGAGTGTGGACACAAAGTCAATTTCAGATGAGTTTTATGATTAAATTTCATGTTAAATAAATAGGTTGTAAGTTTCACCAATAACAAGAGATGTACATTTTGGTAAAATCTAAATGACCTTTATTGTTAAAATTGAAGATTGTCTGGAGAGGTGAAAATATTGTGTTGTTGTAATAAACCCATAAAAAACGATATATTCTGCCATTTTCAGTGTATTATAAAAAATATGAAATTATACTAGAAATTAAATTGATTTAATCAGTTTGGAATCTAATTAATTAATTATCTATTCTGATGTTCTTGGTTTTCTGTGATAATAGTAAATTAAATATCTCTTTTTTTTAACTCCAAAAGAGATTTTAAGACTTTGGGAACTTGTGAAGATCTAATAAATAATAAAAACATTCAAATCAATCTGTGTCCGTTTCCTTTCCCTCTGGTGCCGTTGGATCAGTCACCTGTGGTTTCGAGCCTCCACCAGCTCGCTCAGCTGATCCTGAGACGCTCGCAGCTCCTCCAGACTCTGCTGGTAGCCGAGGTCGGCCGAGCCCGACCGCTCCAGGAGCGACACCTGGTTCGACAGCTCGCTGGTTCGATCCCGCAGCAGCTGGATGGACGTGTACAGGTTCTCGTCGTCTTCCTCCTGCAGGAGGATGAAGAGATGCAGCACAGAGGACGTCAGTGTGGATCAAAGAGTTTGATCCATTACTGACTTTTAAAATGTGTTTTAACGAAACTGATCCATGCAAATAAAGAAAACTTGGGATAATCAACACAAAATTATTTGATCACACATAAATAAAAAAAATAACTTAATACAGTTGTGGCTGATGTTTTAAATGAATAACACTATAGATATTGATTCTCACCTCATCACCCGACAGAGAAACAGTTTTGTACCTTTGCATTGACGATTTCAATGTGGACGAGAAGCGACGCCAACTCCAGCTCTTCGCTGTAGCTGTTCTTCAGAGATACATTCCTGTAACCTGACAACACAACACAACACATCATAACACAATGTAACTCAACACATCGTAAATCACCTCAATCAGAAAAGACCTGGAGCTTTCTCCGACTGTACAAATAATTCATAAAACAACATTTATCACGGAGCAGAATCAAAGGTTCGGTCTGGTAAGCGGATGATTGACGAACGCTCACCTGTGCGGAGCAGACGCACAGGAAACGTGGCCTGTGCCAGGAAGTTGGGGTCACTGAACATGTCCTCCTCGTAGACGGTGAAGCGCAGGAAGGAGAAGGTCGGGTTGTGGATGTCGAACACAAACTGCTTCTGCAGCCACACGGGATTCAGGCCGTTATCAGCTGAGAGGACGAGAGAGAGAGAGACAGTTAGGACAGAATGTAGCCGGGGTCGTGTGGCGTCTGCCTCCAGTCGGCCGCCATCTTACCTACGACGTCCGTCTTGCACTTGCAGCCGTCGTAATCGGCTCCGCAGATCTCCACCTCCACGAAGGGACAGACGATGCTGCGGCCGTTTTTCGGGAGGTGTCTCGCCCCAAGCACCTGGAGGGACAAGTGGAGGAGGTGGATACAGATCGATGAACAAGAATAATCTCACTGCTGATTCAGCCCGAGATCAGGATCTTTACTTGGATTATGACCTGGAGCTGGATGGTGATTGGCTCCACGTGCAGCGAGTCCTTGTCGAACGGGTCAAAGGCGTCGTCCCTCATGATGTCGGGCTGGGGGACGAAGCCGCTGCCTCCTCCGAGCATGAACAGCGCCTGGTTCAGCTGCATGGGTTTATCTGCAGAGACGTTTCAGGAACTGTGAAAGTTTGTCCCTCATAGAACAAGAGGACACACACACACACACACACACACACACACACACACACACACACACACACACACACACACACACAGACAGACACACACTGACCTGGGGTCTGGAAGTTGAGTGCGACCAGCTGGGAGCCGCAGAGCCACATGGGCAGCGGGTCGTAGTTGGACGAGTCCAGCCTCTGTCCTCGGGGATAAACTCTGGAGAGCTGGCGGCGGTTGTACTGCAGGAAGCGCTTCCCTCGGCTGCGAGTCGCAAACTTCTCTGCCTTCGTCTCCGGGAAGGAGGACATGTCCCGGTAACACGTCCGCTCTGTGCCGATCTCTGCACCCGGCAGCAGATGAAACAGGAAATGAGACGCGTAGAGACAGAAATAAAAGAAAGTAGCAGGAGGAGGTTCTTACTGTCTTCATTGAAGGGGACAGGTCGGCAGTAAACCACGAGCTCCGACAACTCCACCGCGATCTTCTTCCTCCTCTCCATCTGTTTCTCCTCCTGCATCTGTTACCATGGAGATAAGATAACCATTCAGAGTGAGGCTTTAAATGAGAAAACAGATTTTAGCAGTGTGTGTGTGTGTGTGTGTGTGTGTGTGTGTGTGTGTGTGTGTGTGTGTGTGTGTGTGTGTGTGTGTGCAGCATCACACTGACCCGCGCGTCTGCGTTCTGCGCAGCCTCTCTGATCTTGGCGACCCAGCAGGTCAGGTCCTCCAGACTGTCGGCCGCCACGTCCAGCGTCTGCACCGGGTGAGAGGAGAGATGCTGCGAGTGGATGGTGAAGACGTACGGCCTCGAGTTCTTACCGTCTTTATGAACCACTGCAGGGGGAGACGAGCGTTTTGTAAGAGAAGGAAACTGAAATATGTCATCGTCTGATCCACTTCCTGTGTGTGGACGTGTGGATCAGACATTAGTCTCCATGAAGTTAAGACAAACGTACAGAATGCAACAGAACTGATTGTTTTCAAATATCTGGAAAATTTGTCAATTTTGAATAGAAAGAAGAGGATTTTAAAGAATAAATAATTGGAAAATAAAATTTAGATACTAAAAATACAGCAAATTTGAAATTTAAATAAAATCTTTTCAAACACTACATGTGCAAGGTGCAACAGTTCAGTGATGCAGCCTGCAGGGGGCGTCGTTTAGGGTTATGTGTAGCTGCAGCTGACCTTCGAGCTTTCTGATATAAAATGTCATCACTGTGATCTGTAGAATCGTCCGCTCTCTGTCTCCTGAACTCACCCACGTGGCCGGAGGGAACGTCGATGAATCCCTTGAGGAACGTTCCCAGAGGACTGTTCTCTGTCGACTGACACAAAACAAACACAGATGTTAGAATCAATTAATAAAATAACCGTTTCACACACGGCTCCACATCAGAACCAGAACCCACCACGTCCTCCGGCTCTCTGCTGGGGGAACTGGGAACCTCCTCCACGTAGTTTGCAGGAAACCACAGCTGCTTCTTCCCACCGTAGTCTCCTCGCCACCTAAGAGAGGTCAGAGGTCAGAGGTCAGTGACCAGCAGCTACACGACCCACAGGGAGTCACGTGCACGCCGGGTGTCGCTCACCAGCCGCCCTCCTGCTTGTCCACGTTGAGGATGAGCGCCTGTTTGGGGAAACAGAGCTCGTCTTCTCTCTGAGCCCGATAGTCGTACAGAGCTTTGACCGTACACTGAAACAGACGAAGAGCATTCAGCTACGCACGTGATCACAGAACTTAAAGGATGAAGATCAACGAGCTGATGACTGGGACTGACCCGAGCTGTGGGCATCTTATTGGCCTCCACGTAGAAATGAGGAGTGCGGACTTCGTACAACGCTCCGTAGTCGAGCTCCTGACGAACACACAACAAACGATGAAGAGTAACCACGTGGATATTCTCTGTATCATCTATGTCGCTGTGAAATGTGAATAAACTTGTGCCCTAAACATGATAAAATCCACAAAATGAATTTAAGAAAACAGTCACTGAAGATAGTGTCTTCTAATTAATTTCTGCATGACATTTTATAAACTAAACTAAAAAACATAACCAACAGATAAACCAGTAAAGATAATATTAGAGAGTTGCAGCTGTAACACTTAAAGTGGAGTTCAAGGAGTTTTATAGATAATGAATAGAAACCAGTTTCCTGTGTGAACCTGATGAATGATTCTAATTGAACAGGACTTGAACAGTGATCCGTCCCAGGTGGATCGTGTGGGACTCACCGCGGTTCCCATCCGGTCCAGCGTGTCCTCGTTGATCGGGTAGCGGAGCCTCATCTTGCGGTAAAGAGGATGTTTCTCGTAGTAGCTCACCAGATCCACCAGACTCTCAAACTCCGCCGAGCTGCCGAGCATGAAGAGACGTCCTTCCTGCTGGATCCGGCAGTGCTTGATCTTTCCCTCCGCCCTGCACGTGCACACACACACACATGCATGAACGTTTGTTTGTTATTCTGCAGCATTACACAAAAACTACCACACAGATCACCATGACCCCTGGTGGACGGATGTGAGATGGATCAGGGAAGAGCTCATCAAATTTTGGTTTGGATCCAGATCAGGGAACAGATCCAGGATTTGTTTAGAATTGTGTGATAGGACTTTTTTTTATAACATTTTCAATGATTTCCCATGGAATAATAATAACTGATATTTATGGGTGTGTGTAATTTGGTGCAGCTTGATGAATGAAGGGACTGTTGGGCCCCGGTGGAGGTTTGAGCTCCACTGAGTTACTCTCTGGTCTCATGATGGGATTGAACCTGTGTTTTACCTGAACGAGATGGCGAAGGAGTTGTGCTCGCTGCGTTTCCGCACCAGGAACGCTCCGTCTCTGGGAACACGCATCAGCATGTGCTCGGCCTGAACCCGGGACAGACTGGAGTGATACCACCTGAGAAACACACAACTTTTAATCTCCTCTCCTGCTCCACCTCAGCTCTTAACCCTCCTCCAGGTCCCATCCGGACTCACTCTCTGCTCTCGTGTGCGTTGGGCTGGGGGACGGGGCTGCCCAGCCTCATCTCGAACTCGTTGCAGCGCAGCGGCGTGTCCCTGTAGTGGCAGATGAGGCGGTAGAGGCTGTCGAACACCAGGTTGTCGGTCAGGTAGAAGCGCGTGGAGCCAGACTCCTGGCGGGAGTGGATCCTGCAGTGCTGGACGCGACCGGAGCGCCTGCACCAGGAGAGAAATACATTTCAACCACTGAGCCCTTCAGATAATCAGTAAATATAATGTAAAGTATCATCATTATGCTGATGACACAGCGTTATATATTATTTTCCACCCTGCCCGAGGAAATAAAACAAACCTGGTTCAGTAGCTTCCTCTAAATCAAAGCATAAAATGGACTTCTATTGTACTGTATTTACCTAATTATATTTTTTATTATTTTAATGACTGGTCATTAAATTTATCTCACACGTTTAGTGTTTTTATTCTTTCATTTATTTTTTTATGAACGTTTTTTAGTGTTTTTACATTTGTGTTTTAATTTGTGAAACACTTTGTAACTTGTTTTTGAGATGTGCTACTACCACTATCATTATTATTATTTTTATTAATATTATTATTACTATATTAAATTCCTGGTAGTCTCACTCGACTCACAGCCTCTGATTTAAACTCTCAAAACCTCCTCAAGCTTAATGACAATAAAACAGAAATGATCTTGTTTGCCAGAAGATTCTTTAAATCACAAAAATAATATAAAAGGTTAGAGTCTGTCTCTCCCACACACACAGCTTCATCACCATGTTCAACCATGAATGTAGATTATAAATGTGGTAAAAAATTTGATTTTAAAACCAACATCTATATGTTTTATCAAAAAATAAAAGGGTCATATAGTTTAGTTAAAAGCTTAAAAACACATTGAAGTGCAGCATCTCTTTAATGTTTAAACTCTGGTGTCTATGAGCTTTAACGTGAGGATGAATAGATTTTCTCTAGAGAAGCAGGGGAAGTGACTTTCTGGAGTTTTCCTGCTCACTGACCAGAACGAGAGCGTGAAGTCCCCGACGAACGTCTCGCTCTCTCTGACCAGGAAGGTGCCGTCTTTAGCTCCGCCCTCGCAGTACTCCTGCAGCAGCTTCTCCGCCACCTGCCGACCGTCACGCCCGCCGCCGAGCTTCCCGTGGAACCAGCGCTCGGCGCAGTGCTGCTCGTTGTTGTTGTTGTTGTTGTTGTTGATGTGCACCTGACGAGAGGAAGGAGACGCAGAGAAGTCAGGATTAATAGAACGTGAAGACATTCCTGAAAGGCAGAATTGAGAAATCATGTTCAAGAGGACAAACAATATTCTGTTCATCTATAAAAGTGTCCAGAGGCAAAATAAAACTCTAAACCTCCACATCAGCATGAACTCAACCTGATTATTACCATTGTATTGCTCTGTTCTACTATAGTTAATATGATCGTCACCATGACGACCACCATCATCAGAGCCCCACCTCTTTTCCTTCGTCATCCTCCTCTTCATCAGCCGTCTGGTAGTGAGACGTCTCCTCTGAGTAGTAGATCTTATTACTGGTCAGGACGAAATAATGTCGAGTCCACGTCTGTAAATCAGAGAAACACAACTGCAGTGATACAGTGTACTGAACACACACACACTCACAGACACACACACACACACTCACACACACAGACACACACTCACGTGGTCGATGGGGTCCTCCAGGTACAGGATGCCGTTCTTCAGAGAGTTGCTGATGTCGTTCTCGGAGTAGCTGGCTGACGTCACCTCCTCGTACAGAGTTCCCTCCACCAGCTTTTTGTGCTGCGACACCAACAAATGAAATATGAGACAAACTGATCAACAGCTTCTTCACAGTTTGTCTGCGTGGTCGTCGAGAAGATGAAGATGAACAAGCGACTTTACTGAAGTACGGTTTAAAGTGTTGACTTTCAAATAAAATAAATTAACATATTCCAGGAACAGTCTTAAGATTTTCATCCTAAGTGGGAAAACATCTACTTCCTGTCCACCGTGTTTGGATTCTTTTAAACCTACAAATTAAACCAGATCTGCACTGAAATCTATTTATATCGAGTTACATTCACACAGCACTTCTACTTGCAGCAATTTTTCTCACATTTATTTGGGGTTTTGTGTCTTGCTCATGGACACTTTGGGATCGCACTCCGACCTTCTGGTTAGTGGACGACCCTCTCTACCTCCTGAGCCGCAGCCTAAATTCAATTTTCTCGACAAATGCTCCTTTAATCGACTTCATCGACTCGGGGAAGTGAATAAAGTGTGTGTGTGTGTGTGTGTGTGTGTGTGCACCTTGATGAGGATCTTCCTGCGGAGCTGGTGCGGTGAAGGAAGCTCCTCCGCGTTGTTGTCCACGGGCTTGATGAGCAGCAGGTCTCCAAACACCTTCTTGAAGTGCGTGGCCATGTTCCTCTGCTGGACGACGCTGCAGTGATCCTCGATGGAGAGAATCACAGGGAACCTGCACAGAAGAAGCTTCATGGACTCAGGAACAAACAAACTGAGGAACCAGTGAATCAACATTGTGTGTCTGTGGAGGTCAACAATCAACCAGAGGCCGTTCGATGTTTCCTCTGGTCCTCCAGTAGTTATCAGTCTGGATTATGTCGCTGAGACAAACTCACTCAGACGTGACGAAGGCGTGTTCTTTGATGGTGTGCAGCACGTCCAGGAACTTGATCTTGGAGGTCAGCGTGTGGCCGTGGTAGATGATGGGCAGGTCGTCCGGTCCGTCCCAGCAGTCCACTGGGATCAGAACACACAGTTTATATTCTCATCAGGCTTTTACCTGCAGTGCTCACTCACAAGTTAATCTAGTTTCTTACGCTCGATGCAGCGGCAGCCCATCCTCAGGCAGCGGGCGTAGGCCTCCAGAGACGATTCACTGGAGAACTGGTCGCCCGTCAGGTAGCTGCAATAACAACGACATGATGGACTCAGGTAAAATAATAACAAATGCACATCTTTTCTGCATTAGTGATGTAAAATAAAAGTTTTCATTTGTGTCTTTCATGTCTCTACTGTGAGGTGTGAGACGTACGTGTTGTGTGAGGAGGAGATCCAGTACTGGGACAGAGGTCTCTTCATGTCGTCCAGAACAACAGGCGACAGCCGAGGGTCACACAGCGAGTTCTCTTTAGAGAACAGGAAGGTCAGGAACTGGAAAAGTGAAACAGAGTGAAGTAAGAAAGAGTTTATTTCAGTTTCCGTGCACGTTTGTGCGTTTGCTTCACCTCATCCAGCTGTAGCATCGGCTCAGGCTGCGGCCCCCCCCTCATGTACCCCATCAGAAACTCTCTGACGCGGCTCAGCTCCGACGCCCAGGACTCCTGAGACGAGATGAAGACGTGAGAACAACAACAGAGTTTGTAGAAAGTTATTATTTCTTAACGGGCTCATTCTGCTCGGTACCTTCTGGTCCATCTGTAGAAACTTCTGGAAGTCGTAGAGAGAGATCTGACAAAGCTCCGGTCGGTCCACGTTCCTACGCAACACAACAGAGTTCAGGACGGAAACAGAGAGAAACGACGTCACACGTTAACATATTAATGTCTGATGGGGAATTAATTCTACTTAGAAACATTATGCAAGGTTTCAAAACTTAGTTTCAATCGTTCAAAAGCTGTTTTTAATTAGATTTCAACCTTTCAAATCGTTTAGAATCGTTAACAAAGTCTTATGACAAAGAAATATTATTGAAGTTTGATATTTTACAGTTTAACCATAAACCTTAAATAAAGAAAAAGAAATAAAGAAAACACAAATATATAGATTTTTTTTGTAGAATGTCAACAAAACGTACAAAATAAAAGGGTTGATATCTGATATATTGATACTGATGATATATTTATCGGACGATAAAAACATGAAAAACACATTTGCTTTCCTTCCTTTGGTCTCTGATAATCTGAGGGTGTAAAGAGAAACAGCTGGAGAGGATGACAGTGGTGGAGGGGCATATGAGGGAGTGGATGCTGAAGAGGAGGAGGACGTGAAGGTGGAGGAGGAGGAGGAGGAGGAGGAGGAGGAGGTGAACGTGAAGGTGAAGGTGGAGGAGGAGGTGCAGGAGGAGGGACTCACCTCAGAGGGAAGGAAAGCTCCAGCTGCTCAATAATCTGGGAACAGAGAGGGGGGGGGGCAGGTGACGGACAGGTGGGAGGAGCCAGGTGAAGCATCGACAGGTAAGACTCAACGTGAGCGTCGTGTGGTGCGAGTGCAGACGTGGAAACGTACGAGGTGCTGGTGAATCTACTCAGATCCTGTACTCTGGGTGGAACTTTACTCTCCGGACACGGAAACACGATGGAGCCAAACTATCCCGGATCCGAACGCGGCCTCTTCCCCCGATGACGTCATTTGGAGCCAGAGTAGCAGCAGCGATCGGAAGATGGAGGATGTTGAGGTCACATGATCGACCGTCAGTCTCAGCTGTCAATCAAGATGTTTCGCCCCATTTTTATATAAACAAATAACAAATTAAAACCAAACTTATCAGACACGTGAACACTTGAACAAACATCAGTGTGATAAGAACTGCCTGTAGTTGTGTACTTTTTTTTTTGCTTGGTCCATGTCCCATCTGCTAACATGGAGGCCGCCAGCAGGGGGTGATAGATCACACTGATGTATGCTCAAGTTTTCATGTTTCTGATGAGTTTGGTTTTATTTAGTTATTTGATGATATAAAAACGTCATGATTGACAGCTGAGACTGACTCACGATTGGTCGGGGGGGTGTCTATACGACCTTGATGCTCCGGCTCCACTGACGTCATCAGTGCAAGATGGCCGCTCCCGTATCTGAGAAATATCGGCTTCATTTTTGTGCAACAGGAAGTTGGGTCCTGCATATTTATTTATTGTTTTATTCTGTAAGAAAATTAAAGCTTTTACTTAAACTGGGACTTTTTAATTGAGGTGGAGTTTAAATTTTTTGTAAGTACAGGATTTAAGTCGTGTTTTTTCTGCCATTCAGTGAACATGTGTGTGTGTTTGTGTGAAACACTGAGACTCACACTCCTCTGTGCGTCAAACATGAGCGTCCTGTAGAGCTGAGCGAAGTTAGGATACGACAGATCGCTCCTGGCCTCCACTTCCTGTTGGTGCGACAGAAAATCAGCGCCGTGGTCACGTCAGAAAACCCACAGGAGACAAATATATGAATTTAAACTGAAGGAGACTCTGACCTGGAGCTTGTCTTTGAGAAAACGCGTGTTGGGGACTCTGTAGTTGACCTGAGGCAGCAGAGCCTTCACGTCCTTCACTGTGATGCTGCAAAGAAAAGCACGAGACAAACTTACCAACAGTCTGAACTGAAGCAGACGGATAACGAGACAGACCCAGTGATGTTCTCTGTGTTCACCAGAGGGTGGCGCTGTGTGTGAGGACGTTTACAATGAACGAAGAGATTTTCACTGTTTTCATTGTTGAGGATTTAACAACAATGGCAGAACCGCGTTAACGTCGCTGAGCTGAAAAGTTCAACATCAACAAACGCTGCTCTGACGCTTTCACTCCTGCAACATGAGCTCCAGCTGCAGGTTTTAAATCTGAGCTGCAGCTGGAGACAAGAATTCATCTTTAACCAAAGAGGAGAAAAGAAGAAGATGGAGCAGAGGAAATCTGTCGGAGCAACAAAATGATCTGAGCGCACAGTTTGTGGAGAAGCTGAGCAAATCAAAAACAAGCAGGGGCAGAAATCTGAGCGTGAAATCAACAAGTCCGACTCTCACAGATAAGATAAGAAAGAAAAACATAAAAATGAGAATTGAAAAATCGGAAATTCACTCACAACTGAGCAAACAGCATCTGAGAATCGTGAGAAATAACTGGAAACAGATCAGACACTGTGGAGGGATTATTTAAGTTTTTACTCCGTGTTTGTTTCGATTTACGCAAAAGGATGCGTCAGGAAAGAACCTGAGAAATGATTTTTCCTCTTCAACATTGTGAGCGAGGACGTTTCTCATCATCTTTTCGTAGATTTCTCAGAGAACAACTCGAGGATCTCGATGAAAGATTTCAGGCACATTTAGGGGACTGATATTTATGAGTTTGTGCGATTTGGTGTAAATCCAAATAAAAGTCTAGCAGACGTCAATATGGTTTCATGAGGGGACGGTTGGGCCCTAACGAGGAAAACTGAAACGACTGTATCTGCAGAGTCGCTGCTCTCTTTCCTTCAGCACACGGATAATCACTTCAGTTGATTAATAAAACACATGCAGCCGTCGGCGCTCAGAGGCGGAGACGATCCTCTGGGGTCAACGACCGACTGTTGTCAGGTCCGTCTCTCCTCCCTCTTCCCTCTGTCCAGATACTGTTACTATTTTCACAAGAGACAGGAAGTTGCCCTCTCCCGGGCCCAGCCCATCGCATCACTTCCTGCTCCTTATCAGGCGGTGGCAGGCTGTTTGTCCTGGAGCGGCTTCCACCCAAACAGAAGCCCGAGGACCCTGTGACGCGGGGGGGCGCTCGGAGCGTGCACGTTAAGGTCAGATCCCCGACAGGAGCCCAACGAGCTCTCTGATCACATCTGGATCTGGTTTCACCTTTACTTTCAACCCGCTGTGACGCAGCGGCCAATCAGCAGCCACCACAGGCTGCTGTAAAGGGAGCGGGTGTTGACGTGTTTAGCGGCGACTCACCCACCTGCCCTCGTGGCTCCGGTCCATGACTTCAAACTGCTTCCTCAGCCACCTGCACACGGAGGGACGGAGACCAGAGGTTCAACACAGATTATCACTCAGGTTCAAAACAGAAATCACACGTTTCCAGTTGTGCGGCTGAAGTTTGTGGATTGGATCGAGGTCCGAGACCGCCTCTGAATTTGAGGGAGGCAACACCTGCTATAACTATATACTGTAGATTATACAGAGAAGCTCCGCCCTGTGGTTGTACGCCTCCACCAATCAGTCTACATACATTTTTTTTCAGACTCATGAGGTCACCTAAAAGCAGATATGAAATATCATGTTCAAGAGGATAAAAACATGACTTGTGAGGTCAACGTGATTCTTGAATTCTTGAATTTAACCGAGCTTTTGCACCAAATTTGAAGAAATTCCCTCAGTGGTCTTGAGATTCCGTGTTCACAAGAACGTGACGGACAGAGAACCTGTAAAAATGTCTCCGGCCGCTGGCTGTCGTCCACATTGAGACAAAATAAACAGTCAATTTCCACAAATATGTCCCAAATATGTGCAAAATGAGCTGCAGCTTTAGTGAGTTAATCAAAGTTTAAGCAAAAGGTAGAAACTGAGAATCTGTCTGTATTTTTCAAAGCCTGTAAATTCAACACTGAGCCGATGGATCCACTCGTCAAACAGTTTACACAACGAGCACAAACAGACTAAATTAGCTCGTGCGTTTCCGTTGACCACCTCCAAATATAAACCGGACGTTTTCTCCTGCACATCTTCACAGCCTCCCTCTGTTCTCCTGCTTCCCCCCCCCCACACCATCTGCAGCTCACCTGTCGACCTGCTGCGGCGCCGGCGCTCTCTGAGTGTCAATCATCAGCCAGTTCAGACCCGTGACCCACATGTTCACCTCCTCCTCACTGAACGCTGCAGTCAGAAGAAAACACAGGAAACTAAACACTTACTTTCCAAGACAATATCAGACTAAAAGAAGTAATAAAGAATAAAGCACATGTCCGAGTTACACCCGGATTCCTTTTTCTTCTACAAACAAATGTACGTCAACAGAATGATTTTAATATTGTAGCTGATAATAGGAATGAAGATAGAAACACATCATATGATTGCATATTTCTCTCATGTTAGCAGCCTTTTTCAAAAATCAATCAATGTAATTGTATAAAAATGCATATTTTTGCAGGTCTTTGAGTATTTTTTTTATCTTTTCTTGGGCAATTTGACAATAAGGCAAATAAAAAATGACATATTTTAAGGGAAATACAGAAACATGAAAATCAAATATTTATTAATGTATTGGGAAATTTCTGTCACATGATTAGTGTTATTTATTCTTTTAATTATTTTGTTTTCTTTTGAATGTGTTACTTGTGTGCACACACACACACTGACCGGCCACACTGAGCGTCCTGAGGCGGAACTCCAGGCCGTACAGCACGATGAAGCAGTGAGCGGAGTCCAGTTTACGAGCCTCCTCTGGGTAGCGCTCGAAGTCCCGGGAGCCCTTCCCCAGCCGCAGCTCCCGGATCTCCCGCATGTCGACTGCAGGAGGGAGGCAGGAAGGAAGGATAGTGTTGCATGAGCACAAATATGCACAAACCATAAATCACAGTTTGGCTCCTTGTATAATTCCCCTGCCAAAGACACACAGAAGATTGCTGCTGGAGAGCTGAACTAATGTTGTTGTGTGTGTGTGTGTGTGTGTGTGTGTGTGTGTGTGTGTGTGTGTGTGTGTGTGTGTGTGTGTGTGTGTGTGTGTGTGTGTGTGTGTGTGTGTGTCCACAAAAGCCACAAACACACAGACACACAAACATCTCAGCTGTCGACGGCAGGATGCTGCTGAACTGCTGCAGAGGTTTTTTCCTTTAAGGGATTTTAAAATAGTTTGAAGGGATATTTGACCAGTTTGGTTTTTGCCACTGTTGTTTGTTTGTTTGTTTGTCTGTCACTTCCATATTTAACATTTGGAAGTTTTCATGTTTAGATTATTCAAATAACACATATTCTGAAAACGAAAATATGTGTTTGTGTGACAAGATTGAATTTCCAAACCCCGATTTGACATAAAACCCTAATTTCTACTCGGTGCAAAAACACGAATGACAGTTAAAAAGTAAGAATTCACACTTCATCCATGCAGCTCATGTAAATCACAGAGTTAAACCGAGCGCTGAAGTCACATGATCGACCACAGAGAATGATGTCAACTCTGGACTTGACTTTGACACTTGCAGCCGCCGACACACCCACAAAGAAAACGCTGCCTTATTGACACAGCAGATGTCTTGTGCAAACACACAGATGCTCTGGCATTCACACAGCAAACACACAGCAAACACACAGCAAACACACACACAAACACACACAGCAAACACACACTCTTATAAAACTGTGTGTCATTTGATACCAAAGTTTCCCACATGAACAAATGAGAAGTCAATAATAAAAGAAGCATTTTTTTCCCGCGCGTCAAACTGTCCTCAGCAGGTTTTATATAATTCTGAATCAAAGTCAGCTGAGAGCAGAAATCTGGTTCGTATCTCGGCTCCTGGAGACGACAGGGAACGTGTTTGGCAGAAGATTTAAGAGAAAACTTTGGACTGAATCTGGTTCAAACTTTCCTGGAAAGAGGTTCAAAGCTGGAATCAGCAGAAGAACACGACTCTGAATCCGATCGTCACACGGAGACGAGCCGATCGCTTTCAGGATGTGAGAGGAGGTCGACCTGCACCAAGTCACTTCAGTACCACACAGTCTGTTTAACATCTGAAGAGTTCAAGTCTGGTGAAACTTCGTCTCCTAAACAAATCCCGTCGACCATCTTTATTTGCAGCTGTTCTCGACATCCTTACTTTATCCCTCTGTTACTGTGCGCTTTGCGTTTTCTGATAAATTGTTTGCATGTGCAGCAGCGTCCTTGTTGCCGGTGCAGCCGTGTTCTCACAGCTTAAACATCTACACACAACAAACACACCGTGTGCACAACTTCCTCAATCGTAACTCAAATCGGAGGCGTTCTGTCTGAAGGCAGTTTATGTTTCTTTTCAGCGCAGGACAGAAACTGAATGAATGTCCAGTGCGAGCAGCTGCGTGCACGGCTGACCTGAAACCACCAGCCGTTGATAATTGCAGTGCATTTCCAGTGAAACAAACTGTTCCTGGTACAGCCGGTGACATCACCCCCTGCCAGATGGCACGAGGGGTTTTACAGTAATCGCAGAAATGCAAAGGACGAGAGAAATGGGAATGAAAAACAAGCCGGGGTTTAGAAACGGGATGAACGGATTGAGACGGTTTCCAAAGACGGTAAAAGTTGGTTTCACCAGCTCGGACTTGTTCTAAACCCGGATTAGTGTCGACTCTGTTGCTCAAAACCTCGAAACTACAATTTAAACTTTTGTTACTGATGAATTTAAGGGTTGGTGGTCGGAGTTGCATATTTGAGCAGAAGGAGGTTTACATTCCAACCAGTCCCCAAATAAAAAGAGTCCAAGTGAGAAAACAGCAGGAAAAGGTCCCGACAATTCACAGCGGGCGAGAGGGCGTGTTAACGAGGTTTCTAACACGTGACGGACGTGAAACAGACAATAACAAAAATAATACAAATATCTCAGGATGAAAACGAGGAGACATTTACGTGTCATGTCTGCTCGGCTCTCTCCCGCTCGGATGCTCCCACTATCGTCCATAAAGTTTTTACTGTCCTCGCAGACAGACGTCATAGTTTCAGCTGCAGCCGTGGAATTTAATGCAGTTTTCTTCCATCCGACAGCTTCTCTTTCTCTCTCTAGTCTCGGCACCTGTCACAAGATACGTGATTTCGAAGGCAGAATTTATACATCAACTGCTGTAAGAATCTGACCCAGACAATCTCCTGCTGCGTTTTTTAATCAGACAAACTTTCAGAGTTCTTTCAAAAAACAAACAACTAACCAATGAATCGAGAAAGTAATCGGCACAGTGATTACTAATAAAAGGAATAGTTGGCTGCAGCCGTCCTTAAATCAGTGTCTGAGGCATCTCGCTCCTCGTTTGTGGTCCATGTCTCTGCTTCCTGCAGAAGATGCTGGACCTTTTGTCCTTCAAACGGAGACAGGAAGACAGACACTCCCTGATAGCCCCACACTTCCTCTGCCTCTGGATCTAATGCCTCCACTCATCTCAAAGAAAAACACTGATCAGAAGTGTGTGTGTGTGTGTGGAACTGAGCCAGAACTTTATTATATAACAAGCTGTGGGATGCAAAAGCAAATGAAAGGAGATGTGGGAGTGAAGGAGGAGGTGAGAGGAGGAGGAGGAGAGAGGAGGAGGAGGAGAGAGGAGGAGGAGGAGAGAGGAGGAAGAGGAGAGAGGAGGAGGAGGAGAGAGGAGGAGGAGGAGAGAGGAGGAGTGAGGAAGGTCAGTCAGATAAATATGAGATTTCGCAGAGAAAAGAGAAACTGAAAGTAAACAGAGAGGACTTGAAATGGAAGGTCAGCGGAAATGTTGATAATGAGAAAGGTGTGTGTGTGTGTGTGTGTGTGTGTGTGTGTGTGTGTGTGTGTGTGTGTGTGTGTGTGTGTGTGTGTGTGTGTGTGTGTGTGTGTGTGTGTGTGTGGCTGTGTGTGTGTGTGGCTGTGTGTGTGGGTGTGTGGGGGTGGAGGAAATTGCGAAATAACTGGAGGAGGAAAATTGAGAGGTGAGAAAAGAGGAGGTAGAGAGAGATAGAACTGTGGGAGATAAAGTGAAGGAGAGACCCGCTGAGTTCCTGGAATGTTCTGGTGGGTTTGTCCAGAGGGAGGTTGTTTGTAAAGGGGCGTTTGTGGGTTATGAAAGCGTGTGTGTGTGTGTGTGTGTGTGTGTGTGTGTGTGTGTGTGTGCGTGTGTGTGATATTGTGTAGATTTGGTGGGACTGTAGGTGTTTGCTGTGGTTTTCCTGTTGGACTAGCGAAGGCGCCCGTTTATACGCTTTATGATTGTGGATAAATAATTGACGAGGTTCCGTGAACATGTGAACAGAGGACACTTGTCTCTGAGCTTCAGCAGAAAGGAGAGAAGGACGGATGGAAGAGAAGAGAAACCTCCAGAGGCCCTGATCCTTCAGGAGACTCGACCAATTGCACGATCCTTCACCGTGTTTTTAATTGTCGTCAATTAGAAAAGAGACGCAGGAGTTCAGCCCTAATTTGGTGCAAGATGACGGTCGTTAGAGAGAAAAGTGTAAGTTGAGCTTTCTGATTTACAGAATGTTTCCTTCCACTGTGTCCGTGTTGCTAAACTGCTGTTTGGAGTTTCTGTCTGTTCTTGATTTACGATGTGTCTCAGTGCGACTTTATAAAACCGACAGAGTGAAGCAGGGAAAAACCGACCTGACAGACGTCTCAGTAAAACTATTTCTATCTCTGTCTTTCTTCTGCAGGAGCGTGCTACCACAAAGTCTGAGAGAATAACACATGGCGGACAGAAGGAAACTCTATCATGCCAGCGAATGCAGGAACTTTCCTCTCTGCCAACAGACACTGTAACAAATCCTCCCCCGGGCCACGAAATCCAGGGCGCAGACAATAGCCTCCACACCCCAGACAGGCCGCACGTCTCCGACAGGCCGCTGCTGCACCGCTGCTACTTGACTCCAGCCCCCGCCACCTCCGCCCACCATCAGTCAGTCCGTCAGTGAAGCGGGTGGCGTGTCGGACGTGGAGCTCTGAGCTGGGGGTGATTACTCAGAGCCCATGTGGCAGCGGCGTGCACGCTCTTCTGTCTGGACGGTTTCTGAGAGGTGGACATGGACGGAAGCTGAGGTCACGGGGTCGTGATCCGTCTGCCCGCCGAGGACGCCATGACAGCGCCGCATCTGCAGCATCGCTTCAAAAGGCGAAGGGGGCGGGGCCAGCAATATGTCACAGTCTGTGATCCTCATTCATGCACCTTTACAAACACACATTCTGTTAAAGGGACAGTTCACTCAAAGTATAAAACACTAGTGTTTCCTATAAGTCGAGTCGTAGGAACCTTTAGGTTGTGATACCTGACGTAGGTGTCATCACAGCACAGAGCCTGTTAAGCCCGACAGATTTTGGGGGTCGATATTAGATTGAGTAAAAAACTTAAACATAAACTTTCAGCCAAACAGTAAATCAGTCTCTCAGAAGCGAAGCCACAGACTCCGGCTCAGGACGACGTCTCTGACGAGAGACGGCTACGTTCGCATCCGCAATATTTTAGCTTCGTGTCTGGACAGTGGAGACGGGTCGTCCATCTTGATTTACTGTCTCCACTGACCATAACCTGCACAGATACTATATCAAATACTGCAGCGCACAGCGAGTGTAAAAGGAATATTCCTTCTTAACCCATTCAAACACAATCATAACTTCCCTACATTAAATCTGAGGCCCTTCACACTGAGGCTCTGGAACGGAACCTGGAGTCCCAGGCAGGGGTCAGGGGTCAGGGGTCAGGGGGTCAGGGGGTCAGGTCCTGGTCGTCCCGCTCAGTAATCCATCCATTCAGCAAATACTCACTCTCTCCTTCTACTTTGTCCGGGTTCCTGCTCCACACTATCTGCCTCGTGTCCTGCTTGATCTGGAACGTCCTCCTCTCGGGCCGCTGGGACTTCTTCTGGTAGAAGACGGTCATCACCGTGCCCATCTCCAGGCTGTGGAGGATGCGGGGACCTGCCTCGGTCCAGTCCATCATCCTGGAGGCCATGACGGGACCGGCGGCCCCCTCCTCTGCACAGCCATTGAGGCAGCCACTGAACCTGGCTGCACACATCTTCACTGCATGGCTGAGAGGAAACCCCCCAGGATCACTAATCTGACGAGGCTCCTGGGAGATGATGCTCGGCCCTGTGGTCAACTATTGTGGGCCAGGGTTGTCCAACATGTCCAAACCCACCGGGGCCAGGAGGAAATCTGGTTGTGAGGGTTGTAACTTCTCATGAACGCTCAGGGTGGGAGGCAGCAGTGAAACCCTGAGATGTCTGAGATGTGAATTATCCCCTGCTCCTCTGGAGGGGGAGTGGATCCCTGTGTGATCCTTTCCAGATGCGTCTGGCAGCAGACCAGTGAAATCCACTCGTGGTGAGTTCTCATCCCCGCTGGACTCAGGTTTCCAGCCTCCTCCTCGTCCCTCCAGGCTGCTGGTGGAGCAGCCTCGGTTCTCCCCGCTCCTGGCTCCTGGTGCTGCGGCGGCGGAGTCAGCGACAAAGACGCCGAGTTATGTATCCAGCTCTTGGGGAAACACTCGCAGGTGGGAGCAGCGGGGCGGCGGAGAGGAGGACGGGCACCGGCCGGAGCTCTGCGGCGGATTCACGGGCACAGAGGGACGCGCGTCTGGGGGCGCGCGGAGCCAGAACCGTGTGCGCTCTCATCCGAGGATCCATTCTGCTGTGCGCCCTCTCTCCTCCTCCTCCTCACGCCGCACACAGGACGCACTCATACACGTAAAGGACACGTAGAGAAAATGCGTGTGGGGCTGCGGGGCTTCCGTGCGGGGTTACCGGGCGTTACGCGCTCCCTGCCCCGCTGTCTGCTCGCTGCTCCTCGGTCAGGATCTGTCCGCCTCCGCGTCCCCTCAGCTCCGGCTCTCCGCAGCGGATTGAGTGTCTCAGACCGGAAAGGCTGGACCAGACTTTTTTCCTTTTCCTCCCGGAGCTGCAGCTTTGTGGGAGGAAGATGAGGGAGAGAGGAGAGGCGGAGGAGGAGGCTGCGCAGAGCGACCTCCGCGGGCCTCCAGGAGACCTGCAGCCGGCTGGAGGAGGTGTGACTCCTGCAGACCCAGGGCAGGAGGTGACGGGAGGTTCAGGCTGTAAAGGTCACTGACCTGTCAGAGGTTCATCAGCTGCTGCAGCCAACTCTTCAATGTCACAAAGCCTGAGAAGTTCTTCACTCTGGGTTTTAAGTTAAACTTCATTCCCAGAGTTTGAGAAGAATCTGTTTTATTAACTTTATGACCAATGAGGTTTTGTTTTCACCCGTGTCCATTTATTTGCAAGATTTTTTTTACAGTTTTCACCAGAGAATAATTCATGGACCTTGATTAAAGAATCTGACATATTTAGGGGACTGATATCTCTGAGTGTGTGAAACTTGGTTCCACTGGGACCGTTGGGACTTGGGATTCTTCCAAGAATCTAATTATCATCCAATATGTGAATATAACAACTCCCCACCCCCCGGGAATCAGTAGAGTTCATTAACTCCGTCAAGGCCCAAAGGGGGGGCGGAGGGCGTAAAGAGACAGGAGATAAAACCAAGTGTTTGAGACAGAGGCTGACTAGAGGAGCTGCAGCGATCGACAGGAAAGTGTTTTCTCAACATTAGAGCATTAAACCTTTTCAAGTAATAACTCATTACATTCTTTCTTGGCTCATGTCACATCCGTCCTTCAGGTTTCCTCTGCTCAGTAGTTCCTGTGTAATCCTTCTGACAAACAAATGGGTGGAAACATGGCAGAGGTAAATAAAAAGTATCAGTCAGTCAATAAAGTGGAAGTTTACTTTAATTCTAATTCCTTGTTTCATTAAAAACCAAAAGATGTTGAGTTATTCTGCTTCCAAACAAAATGACGTGACAGATTTAAGAGGGAACACGTGTGGACAGCGTTGTCCGGCGCCCTGAGACGAGACAGCGGTGGACGATACCTCGGCCCCTCCATGTCTAACCAGCTCCACATGTCTCACTGGGCGTATCAGCGTTCCTGCTGCCACTGGTCAGGACGCAGCCAATCAGAATTCAAGGGAACACTTCTCACATATCCTGCAGCCGGAAGGCAGGAGGGGGGGCGGTTGGGGGTGGAAAACAAAACAATAAGGTCGACAATTATTTATTATAAACCTGAAGACATTTATATTATTTAGTCAATCAGCTGACACGTGCTGAAAGTTTGAATGTTACCGTCGACTGGAGGAAAGAAAGTAAATATGAAATATCTTTGTAAATGAAATAACTTTTAAGAGCCTGTGACATAACAGAGAGAGAGAGAGAGAGAGAGAGAGAGAGAGAGAGAGAGAGAGAGAGACTCCTCAGTTAATCATTGAACTCTCCTGAACCTTCAGGTCCAAACTAAGTCAAACACAAACAGGACGAGAGCAAATCTCTCTCTCTCTCACACACACACACACACACACACACACACACACACACAGAGGCTTGTGAATCAACTGCTGACAAAACAATACATTCTTTGTTATTATGGCAGATTTGAAACGACTCTGTTGGCATGAAATAAAATCCTGGAGAAAGTTTTTTTTGTTGCCGTTTTCGTTACAGTCGGCCAAAGTCAAAGTCCTGAGGATTTTCCTATTCTGAGGAGACGTGTTTACTGAACTCAACCTGCTGCTGACGGCACGAAAACAAACTGATCGGATAAACCAGCCGGAAGCAACATCATCATTATCACTACCATCTGACATCAGAGGCTTCACCGGAGAGAAGAGGGTCCCAGCGTCTCGTTATCAGAGTTTCTGCCGGGTCTTAAATATCACGTACGAGATGTTAAATACTTTTAGGTCTTAATTATGTCCAAGTTAATTTAACGCCACTGATGATCTAGTGGAGATTGTGACTTTTGTTTCCATTGAAACCACAGTTTGCACAGTTCTGCCTCTTCAATTTAACATGCGTCAGATTTAAAGGACACGGGCGACAACACGTTCGGGATTTAATATATTTGCAGAGATCTGTTGTGTTTTGACAAATGTTTGCACTCTGAGGATTTTAAAATCATAGGAAAAGACAATAAGAACTGAAGGCGTCGTCTCTAGTTGGCTAAGAGGAAGTTGCTGTCGTTGGAGCTGCCTCTTCGGATCTCTGTCACCAGGTTGTGCAGTTTCTCTGACAGCGCCACCTGGTGGGGAGAGAACAGTGTGTGAGGTGTGTTGGGTATTTGTTTTGTGCGTCCGGTGCAGATGTGAGTGTCGCTCACTGTGTAAGAGTCCGGCTCCTGCAGCCTCTTGTGCCGGGGGTGCAGAGTCTGGAGGGAGCTGTGGACCTTTGCTCTAGTTTCTGCAGCGCTGCACGGAGGGTGTGTAACCTGGGAAATGTTGGAGACACATTAAACACACAACTCCTCCGTGGTGAAGTCTGACAAGTCATATTAGAATACTGTCTTTCATTGTACCTTTCAGTTCTTTCCAAAAAAATACTAGAATCTGTAGGCAGATTTCTGTTTTTATTAAGTATAATACATGTTTTACTCATTTACTGTTACTTACAATGTGGTGCAGATTGAAAACTATTACATTTTTGTGTGCATTTTTTAATATTAACGTCGTACTGTACACGTCTCCTCATTTTCTGCTTAATGGTTAAACTTGTCATTAGGGTTTGATAGCAACTCAAAAATCTGTATCGGTTTTGTTGTAACGTCCAACTGAGGTTTGTGTTTACTCATCTCGTGTCATAACCGTAGGGGGAGGGGCTCACGTGCACTAACATGAACGTGCACTAACACGGCTTTCTGAAAGAACACACACACACACAACACACACACACACACACACAACACACACAACACACACACACACACACACACACACACAACACACACACACACACACACACACACACACACACACACACACCTCGGCTCAGGATCCCATTTACAATCTGCCATTCTAGTATTTTATTTTCTAACTATTTTATTGTGTGAGTGATCATCTTGTGCATCAGGGATCTGTGCACGGTGCTCGAAGGAAACAGAAACGGTCCAAAGAACCTTGTCAGGTTCCCCTGAGCCGCAAACATCTGCTGTTTCCACGGTTACTGGCTGAGATGTAAACCAACATGAAGCAGCAGAAATTCAGTGAGAACACACGTCCTCCCCCCCCCCCACAGGGAAAGATTCTCCCATAGGAGGATCCAAGATTAACAGAACAGATGTGTCAGCAAAACCAAAACAACAAGCATCGGACAATATCAGCTGGTTAATGTGCAATCAAATGTCTCACCTGTCCTCTGGTGAACGCCTCCTGACGCAGACAGGTGACCTGAGCTGGAGTGATGGAGACGGAGGAGTCATCACTCCCCAGAGGGAAACAGCTCAGAGGGACTCCTGCCTCGGGGGGGGACTCCACCTCCAGACACACCAGGTCGAGAAAGGGATGACCTGCAGAGGAGGAAGAGAACCTGTCATACTCACTGCTGCCCCGTGTGGCTGCAACGCCCCCCCCCAGGATATTTTGGCATAATATCTCGTTAAAGAGAGGAAGTGGAGACACGTCATCCATCTTAATTTACAGTCTATGGTATGCACAGTGCAGTAGATGATAAATCATGGGAAACAGGGAAGTGAGGCGAGTGGGACAGACTCTCACCCTCAGTGTCTACCAGGCGGTAAACAGATTTGGTCCCAGGGACAGTGCTCTTCTCTGGGTCTTCACTGATCTTCATCCTGGGTCGTCCCCTGACCTCCACCAGCTGTAACACACAGAGAAACAAGACCACACACACGTGAACACCACAACACAACTGAGTTCACTGAGGTTAAATAGAGCAGAACGCCTTTAATGTCTTTGCACATTTCCAGTTAACACCTGGATCAGTAGAGTCTTAAAAACAAGGACATTAACATAAAGGCAGGAAAAAATATATTAAACATTCATGTTTACGGAAACATTCAGGATCTGTGAAGTAGTTTTTGCGTAATCCGAACAGACATGGCCTCCTTGATTTGATATTTGATTGATTGATTGATTGATTTGATCACTGGCACGTTTGCAGAGGTGAATAAACGAAGTGACCTTGTACACGCAGCCGAGCGAGGGTTGTTTGGTGCAGGTGACGAGATGAGTCCCGACACCGACCACGTCGATCTCGTTCTCCTGAAACAAGCACATCCCGACAGTCAGGGACAAAGACGGAGTCCAGAAAACATCAGAGACAATAGAAAGCAGCATCTGTTCCTCACCTTCTCGTTGAGTTCGATCATACTTTGCTCTGAGATGTTATTGGTCCCGACGATGACCAGCGAATCAAAAGCAGCGATGGAGAAACTGTGGAGACGAAGCAAACTTAAACCCTGTACACGAGTACGTCTGGAGGAGTAAACATATATACACAAACACATACTGATGCACATGTGCGTCATGGCCCCTCACTCACTGCTCGCTGCAGAGTCTGAAGACACGACGCACGTCCACCGACTGCCTGCAGAGGTCGCCGCTGTCCAGACGAACTCCCACAGGCTTGTAGCCCAGTTCACACAGCACCAAGGCCACGGCACAGAAGTTCAACAGGCCGCTACTGAAACCACACACACGCACAGAACCATTCTGAGGTAGTTCTTAAATAATAAGTTACAAAAACAAATATTTACTGTCGATTATATAAGAAATAAAAAGATGAATTGATTAAATAAAGTCCCACTGTGGTGAATTACCAGCCCACGCTGTAGCTGTCAATCACAGGCAGGAAGTTCTGAGGGTAGGCGATGGCGTAGGACAGAAACGCGGCCAACTCGCCCTCTCTGATCTTCCCCGGCACTGCCGCGAGAAGCTCGCACACACGGGTCAACGAGCCCTTGGTCAGAGAGATGACGTCCACCGGGTCAGGATCCCCGCTCGCCGCCGCCAGGGTCTGAATCAGGAAGAAGAACAAGACTTCTTTAGTTAAGTGGAATCGCCCCCTGGTGGTCATTACAGACAATACAGGTTCCAGGCATTGGCTTTACGTTCGGTATCCAGAGTCTTCGTCCATTTTCATAAACAGTCTAAGGATCAAACACACTCACCTGTGGCCACACCTCCTCCAGGGAGGTGAAGGAGGTGACGTAGGAGTGAGCCATGGTCCCTGCGACGGGGATCCCGTACAGGAAACCAGCCTGAACGTTACTGGTGAGATCAAACCCTGGAAACAGCACAAGCACAAGAATAAAGAAAATAAAAACATTGTGCACGTCGCTCTTCTGTTTTATTGTTACATATTGTCTGGTTATCTGAATTTCTTTTGTAAATCTGCAACCTTCGTCCTCTGATCTCTAATATCTTCTCCCATCATCGGAGACACACTCTCACTCATCTGTCTCATTGGTTCTTTAAAGTCTAAAGCAGGGATGCCAGGGTTACGGCCCGCGGGCCGGACCCGGCCCGACTTTACGTCACATCCGGCCCGCGGGTGATAAGGGGAGAATATATTTTTTTATTTTATTTTTTAAAAATTTTTGTTGGAATCCGTCAGTTGGTCTGTTGCTACCGCTTCCGGTAGTGCTGATCGAGAGGTCGTTATCAAAAAAGAGGAAGGCCGACACTGAAGGTCGCATCTTTCAGGATAGATGGAAAGAAAAGTATTTCTTTTGGGAAGTAGGAGGCAAACCCGTGTGTCCTATTTGTTCTCAACAAGTGGCTGTAGCAAAGGAGTACAACATCAAACGACACTACGAGACCCACGCCGAGAAATACGGCGAGTACACAGGGCAACTTCGGACTCAAAAGCTAAACGAGCTAGCATCATCGCTACAGAAACAGCAAGCCGTATTCTCCAAATGTCGAGATACACACGAAGGTTCGTTTTATTTTTATACATATTGTAACGAACTGATAGTTGAGTTATGTTCTGTTTGACTGCTATGTGGTTGTTATGACTTATGTTCAGCTAAGTACACTGTGTTGAATAAGTACTGAGATGTCCTGAGGGTCAGTGAACAGGTCGGGGTGGGACATGTGACAGTTCTTGACCAATGGCTGTGGGGTTGTGTGGGATGACAGGCTCTCATTGGCTGGTTTGTTGGCGGGTCAGGGGTGAATGAGGAAGTGGAGGGAGAAGACGAGTGTTGATGTTAGGAGTGAAGAGATAGGAATAAGAAGTGGAACTTTAATAAAGTTACAAATATAAGAAGAAGTTCCGTGTCGTCTGGGAAGCGGGGACGTTACAATATCTTCTTCAACTCTTAGTTCTTTTTTACTGCACCGTTTCTGAAAGAGGAGTGTCTCAATTTCGTTATACCTATAATGACAATACATTTCATTTCATTTCAAGGGGCAGTGAAGGCAAGCTACATCATCGCTTGGGAAATTGCTAAGGCATCCAAGCCTTTCTCAGAGGGTGCATTTGTCAAGACCTGCATGCTGAAGGCAGCCGAGCTAGTGTGTCCTGACAAGCGACAAGCTTTAGCTAACAGAAGCTTATCGAGGCCTACAGTGACGGAGAGAGTTGAAGAACTTTCTGCTGATTTGAAGAGTCAACTAAAAGACAAGGTTAAGTCCTTCATCGCATTCTCTATTGCTCTCGACGAGAGCACTGACGTGACTGATGTAGCCCAATTAGCGATATTTATTCGCGGAGTGGATGCTTCCCTGGATGTCACTGAGGAGTTTGTGTCAGTCGTGCCAATGACAGACACCACCACAGCTAACGACTTGTTTGTTAGCCTTGTCGGGGCCCTGGACAAACTGGAGGTGGACTGGAGTCGCGCTGTCAGTGTGGCTACCGACGGTGCACCTTCTATGATAGGAAGAAAGGCAGGAGTAGTTGTGAAGTTGAGAGAAAAGGTAAATTCGGCTAATCCAGAGCAAGTATTCTGGAACTTTCACTGTACACTGCACCAAGAGGCTTTGTGCTGCAAGAGTCTGAAAATGGACCATGTCATGCGTGTTGTTATTGACATGGTCCATCAGAGCCAGAGGACTTAACCATCGGCAATTCAACGCTTTTTTTATTGGAAAACGACATTCATCATGGCCATGATCACACCGATGTGCGTTGGTTGAGCCGAGGCGCAGTGCTCAGACATTTCTACAAATTACGCACAGAGATAGCCGAGTTCATGCAGGGTAAAGGGACGCCTGTGGTGGAATTGGACGACCCAGAATGGACCAGGGATCTTGCCTTTTTAGTGGACATTACGGAACACCTAAATGTGTTGAATCTTACTATGCAGGGCCGCAACAAACTCGTCACAGAGTATTATGATAGTGTTCGTGCTTTTCAAAGTAAAGTGGCGTTATGGAAGACGCAGCTCTCCAAGCGCAATGCAGCCCACTTCCCCTGTCTAAAATCTCAGCCTGTCAATCATCAGAGTATGGACAAGTACGCAAACTTGCTTTCCGGACTCAGGCATGAGTTTGACAATCGATTCACGGTTTTTAACTGAACTGGAAAAGGACTTTGCGCTTTTTCGCTCTCCATTCACCATTGACGCTTCCGAGGTCCCAGAGGCGATCCAAATGGAACTGATAGAACCGCAGTGTTGCGCACCGGTGAAGGATAACTACGCATCTGTTGCAATCGAATCATTCTATCAATCCTTGCCACCACAGTGCTCACGGCCTTTGCAGGTAAAATACTTTGTATGTTTGGGACAACATATTTATGTGAGCAGGCCTTTTCCGTGATGAATATTAATAAATCGAAAGTGCGCAATCGCCTGACGCGCGGACATCTGAATGATGTTATGAAAACAGCCACTGCCCAGAAACTGTCCCCCGATATGGACAAGCTGGTGAAAGTTAAAAGGTGTCTGGCTTCGACAAGTAGCTGAAGTAGGCTGGTCTCCCCATTTATCATAATCCAGTGTGATATGGGTGGGAGGGAACAAAAGGGGTTGGGGTTGACTGATAGCCAGGCTAGTGCCATATAGGCATATGGATGTGTGGAAATATGGGTTGGGGTTGACTGGCAAAGTTAATGTGCCTCATCTGTTGTTGAGCCAACTTAATGTTTTTAGATAGCTCATATTTGGCTATTTTTTCAAGAACCTTTTTGTTTTACTAATTCCTACTGGATATTCAATCACATGGCCTATTGTTGGACTACTTTATTCTGGCGCTTACTTTCTGTGACTCGTTTAGGCCTACTTGGCCTGGCCTTCTTTTAATTGGCCTAATTATGCATTGACGTGTTTTCATGTGCAAGCCTTCAATAAATATAATAAAAGTAATTAACAGTTTACACTTGTGTTATTTATAGGAAATGTGTTTTGTTGGCACCTAGTCTATTTTGTTGCATTTCTAATTTATAAATGTAGGCTACTTGCATGGATAGGGAAATGTTACGTTTTTAGAGGGTAACTGTCTCCTGTAATTGTAGGCCTCATTGTGAGGCTATTTTGGTGCCAATGCAATTTCTTATTGATGTGTAGGCCTTCATGAATAATTTCAAATAGCCTACCTATCCATGTGTTGAGTCAGTGTTTGGCCTTTTCAGTCCGAAAGTGTAATCCGGCCCCCTGAGGTCTCAAAAAGATCTGGCCCCCTGTCCAATTTCACCCTGGCATCCCTGGTCTAAAGGTTCTTGGTGTGGATCCAGGTCCTCGTGTCTTCATGTGTGATTAGTTACAACAATCTTCTTTTAATAACTGACTGAACACGTTGGACCGGTTGTGCAACTTTCACCTCCGATGTAGGAGTATCGCGAGGCGGTGAGGCCTCCGTCGGGCCCCTGAGCTCGTCGGAGGCCCATCTCCAGCAGCTTCCTCTTGGGGCCGGCGGCCAGGCGGAACCGGGCGGCGTTACTACAAACCAGGCTGACAACAGAGGAGAAGAACAAGTGGTTTAATAAGTTCTCACACAGAGTTAAACAACAGACGAGTCCGAGTGACTGATGATTGACACAGACCTGTAATCAGCAGAGAATTAAAATAAAGGATAAGGTTAATAAAGGGTGTCCTCTTGTAATGTTTACGCACTGGAGACATCTAGTGGCAGGAGGCAGAATGTGTTTGGGTCGGTCCGTCCCAGCCTTGTGAACACGATATCTCAAGAAAGCCTCAAGGGAATTTCTCTAAATTTAGCTCAAACGTTCAGTGAGACTCAAACATGAACAGATTAGATGTTGTGGGTCTAAGGTCGAAGGTCAAGTTCCTTGTGGCCTCTTGAACATGATATCTCCTCTCTGCCTTCAGGGACTCAAAGGTCACAGTGACTTCATGTTAGTGTGATATAATCTGTCAGGAAAAACTGGAGGGACTGAAACTGCTCTGATTGGACGAGGTATTAAACAACAGGGCGGCGATTCTAGTTTCTCTAACATTTGGTTAATTCATTTTATTTTTGTGAATTGTATATATGGTCTGAGAAAATGTTTGTTGCAGAATGACAGTAAAACACATACCACATATGTGCATCTACTTTTCCAATAATCAACTAAATTGACGCTTGAGAACATGTTAATACTAAGTGAAATATTTTGTGTAGAATATTTAATTCCTGATGTGTTGTGTGTTTATATTTGGTTATTTTTTAATATATTGACTTGGTGATTGGTGACGTTTGAAAAACAGAATAACCAGCTTTGAAATATTTGTTCAGTTTATCAGTTAGTTGACCAGAGGATAATCCATTAAATAAAGTTGTTGTGTGTGTGTGTGTGTGTGTGTGTGTGTGTGTCCGTACCTGGCGTAGTTAACCAGACACAGTAAACTGGTCTCCAGCAGTTGAACCACAGCCAGTGGACCTGCCACCTCCATCAGAGGAACCTGCAGATGTTTCAGACGAGCAGCACAAGTTAGAAACTCTGCCCCCCACCACCCCTCACTTCCATCCTGACCCCCCGCAGCTCACCCTGGCAAACACCACGGTGCCCTCTGGGACGGAGCGGAGCGTGACGCCCGAGCAGTCCAGGCCCCGCAGGAACTCGAAGAAGGCGGGGTCGGTGCCCGGGGGCAGGACCGAGCGCAGGAACTCCACATCTGGATCCATCAAAGTGACAGAGTTAACACAGCAGCTGGATCCACGACAGATCATCCTTCATCCTAAAACTCACCACACATGTGCTCTTACACAAGAACATGTGACCTTCATGTGTTCTCTCTCTCTCTCTCTCTCACATGACCCCCCACCCCCCACACACACACTTACAATAGTGGAGGTAAATCTAATAGCTCTTTCTGAACAGTTAATCTGATCCAGCAGCTGCTTCCACACCTCAGTGCTGTGACTGGGATGAAGGTCACACTGAACACGACCCAGCAGAGCTGGACCACAGAGGAACACTGCCTGAAGTACAACACACCTCACATTCAATCATCGTCATAGCGCCACCTATTGGACACTGGACATTGAATGATTTATACTCAGATATCGTTTTAAATTCCACTTTTCATGTTTCATGTTTTGTTTCTTCTGTGGAACGTGTTCGTGGATCAGAGAAACACTGAGTCACGTTCTGATCCTCACGCACAGTTTATTACCATGTGGTAAAGTTCAGCTCGAACTTCACCCGAAGGAAAACACACGCATCGGTTTCACGCGTTCTGCCTCAAAGGCTCATGGGGGCGCGCGCGCGTGCGTGTGTGTGTGTGTACAGTCCCCCCCACTCCTCCTCGCCTCCTGACTAAGTTCTGTAGAGAAAGTACTTCCTCTAAAGTAGAAGTACTTCAGAGGACCAGAGAACCCGTGACGCGCCGAGCAGCCTCAGTAAGAACACCCGGTGGACGTCCCCCTTCTGTCCCTCTTGTTGTCCCCTTCTGTCCCTCTTGTCCCCCTTCTGTCCCCCTTCTGTTCAGTCCCCGTGTGTCTCACCTCGCTCCGTGAAGTGGAAGCTGCGCAGGAACAGCTGACAGTCGTGCAGCCCCGCGAACACGGAGAAGCCGCCGCCGAACGGGTTGTCCCTGAAGAAGAGCTCGAACACCGCGGGCTCCCGGTGCCGCCCGGTCCGCCAGTACGCGTAGGCCATGGTGAACTGGTACAGGTCGGTGAGCAGCGGGGGCACGCGCTCCCGCACGGAGAGCTCCACGCGCCCGCATGTGTCTGTGGACACCGCTGCCATGTTCATCCAGGACCCGGCTCCTGGTTCACTGAGGCGGGGACGTCTGGGAGTTTGAGTCCTTCGCAGCCAGGACTCCTTCACCCGCTGGCACACGCACACGCACGCACACACTAAAACATACGAACTCACGCTGACACACCCACACACCCACACACACACTGACACTCTTACACAAACCGAAACACACGCTGACAAACACTGACACACACACTAACAAACACTGACACACACCACAGGGCTTAGAGGTGTGTTTCCAAACTGCTGCAGTTTCTTGACAGTTAATAAAAAAGTAAATATGACTTTAAATAACTAAATATTATATTTGATCCTCATTTACTAAACTTTTCTGACAATTAAAACAGAAATGACACTAAGTACCCTGAGTACAGATACATGAAACATGTACTTTGGTACAGTAACAAAGTAAAAGTACTTGTTTCCCACCACTGCCTGTAGTCTACATGTCATTTAATAAAACTATAAGAACACTGGCAACAAATGAGAATGAATAAATCCTCCGTACACACACTGCCGGCTCTGAACTTGTTGATATAAGGTTGAGTTACTTCGCTGTAGTTTAAACAACACAAATCCTCTTAATTATTGAGTCATTTCCACGTGAAAAGTGACTTTAAACCTACAAGACGAAAGTTTAAAGCTGCATGAAAAGGAAGAAAGGAAAAGACAAGTACCCTACAAGTCCTGTATTTGCATATATGACAGGAAACAGCATGAAGAGCTGCGGTACAATTCCACCTGTTGTGACATAAAAGAAGAAAACAAGATGCTCAGTTTATTATTTATTCAACATAGGATTTATCTTCACTTGTATATTTACCTTCATCCTGTTTTCATCCCTGTCAAAGATTACATGAAAACAAGTGAACAACTCTCGGTGGAAGTTTGTGGTTTGAGTGCGTATCAAGGTTTGTTTTCACTTTCTTTAGCATTGTGAGATGAGGAGGACGTTTTTCACCATTTTCCCAGGAGATGATTGATGGATCTTGATGAAAAATCTAGTTCAAAATGTTTCTAACCTTCGATTTAACCAATGAAATCTGCTTCATATTCTGTGAATGGTCAGTGAAGGTCAGGAGGACACGTCAGTCGAAGCTTCTCAGTCACAACCTCCCTGAGACCGTGTGGGACACTCAGGTCCTGATGCTGCATGTGGACGAACAGGAGAATGTTTCTCTAAGTACGTGTTTTCCTTTTATCCCGGTTCTCCCTGCTGCCCGCTGCCCTCCTCTGCCGAGGGGAAGCATCCTGCGAGCTCATTGGTCAGCGTGTGTTTCTGTCCTCCCTGGACAAAGTGTGTGGGCTGTTCTGATTGGCTCTGCTCTGAGGGATACACAAAGAACGGGCTGAGCTCGATGGCCAGAGCCGACCGCACCAGGCCGACGCCGCCCCAGCGCTCGGAGCAGGGGTGATACACCCGTCCGCTGAGGGGGTGCATGTACAGAGCCTCAGGGCGGAACGGGACGGCCAGCTTCTCCTCGCCGCCGCAGTACGACAGCAGCTCCTGGTCTCCCATCAGCCCCTGCTGCCCAGCGGGAGTCTGCATCAGGTGGGTGAAGACCACAGGTCGGTCATCGCAGCGCAGGAAGTTCCTCTCCCTCCCGCACAGCGACAGGAAGGGGAAGTCCTCCTCGTACCGCCCGCTCTGATTGGAACGCAGGCGACTGAAGAAGAAGACCAGGAATTTTGTATCTGATGGAAACAGAGTTTTTAAAAGACGGAGACATAAAACATCTCACAGTGGAATTAGGACTCAGGTCCATGAAACACTTTCACCGCTGAAATCAGGTAAAATACTTAAACTCCAGGAATTAACCGTTTAAATTCATGAGGATGTGTCAGGTTCAAATCCCAGAATTTCTTTGTTTCTCTGGTGCCTTCACATGGAAACTGAGCCTGAACCCCACATGATGTTTTCTCTGTATTTACACTGTGTGGTTGTATTTTGCATTAGTTGTTCTATAGGACAGAGAATAAACTGTAAGTAAAGATGGTCGACGTGTTTCCACTTCCTCCCAATGTACAGAAATGAAGCCAAAATATCACAAACACGAACGCTGCCACCTAGTGTCCAACACGTCACCTGCAGCCGATACTGATGTTAGGGACTTAATAAGATTTTCTATAACAACATTAAGGAATAAACTGTTTCTGAGACATTAAGGAGTAAAAATTACTATTATACTGATATGAGGGAGTAAAAATGTCTGATACTGAAATTAATGGGTAGAATATTTCTGATTCTGATATTAGGGAGTACAAATATTCAGATATATAGTAAAGAAATGTGATAAAGACATTTGTGACTATAAATAAAGAAAATACTTTTATTGTTGAGTGTTTTCATTTTTTACCTTTGAAGCAGGTGACAAAGTTCTTCACTTTAGTGTCATCGAGGAACAGCTGCAAACAAACGGTATAATTAATATCATTAATATTGTTATTATTACTATCTGTAGTACTGCGTGTACCCGCCCACCTGTCCGTGGTGGTCGATGTAGTAGAAGTACTCTCTGATCCGTGGCTCCGGGCTCTGGCCCTGGATGAACCCCGCGGGGCCTCTGGAGGTCGTGTAGCCGGCGGACAGGCTCCGCAGGCCGGTCACAGCTCTGCAGCCGAGCGCCGCGGTCCGGAGGAGAAACATGATTTTAATTGAACATCGAGAAGCGACAGAAACAAACTGAAGTTTCCTTCATGTTGTTGTTTAACAGCTGATTCCACCCGGAAGTGGTTCACCGGCACATCACCACTTCCTGACTGTCGCCCCCTGCTGGACACTCCGGGACAGGCTGCTGTTTATGTGGCACTATTATAATTTGATTATAATTATAATTATTAACATCTTTTACTGTATCAGAGCCTAATACAATATAAGTTTAATTAACCTTTTCCTTTAAAGGTCTAATAATCTAAAAGCTACAATATTACAATGATATTATGAGACTAAAGAAATAATCTAATGAGAAAAAAAAAGGAAAGTAAAGTTGTAAAATTACCAGAGTAAAAACCTTACTATCTAAAACTAAACTAAACTCAAATTACGACTTTATTCTGGTCATATTGTGACTTTATTCTCGTAAACATGATTCTTTTCTTTTAACATTACAACTTAGTTCTTGTAAATATCCTATTTTTTTAACTTGTAATATTGTGACTTGATTCTTGTAAATACAGGAGTTTATAGAGGTAAATACACAATTTTATATTTGTAATAACTAGATGTTATTCTCCGTAATGCAGGATATTTAACTTTTAATATTGTGACGTTATTCTCGTAAATATATGATAATTTTCCTGTAATATTACGACTTTTTTCTAATAAAATTACGACTTTATTCTTATATATTTAGACTTTATTCTGGAGAGGTTAGACAAACCAACCAGGAAGTGAAGGCGGATCGCTGCCTCATCACGTGTGTCTGTGTTTTCACAGTGAAGAAGCTGCAGAGTCACAACTTTCTACGTTTAGATATAAACTCATTAATATTGTGGAAGAACAACAGGTGATAAAACAACCACAGACTGTATGTGAAGTGTCTGTAGCTCACCTGTCTGTCACCTGTCCGTCACGTGGCCGCTTCACTTCCGCCTGCAGGTGTATGGGCGTGGTCTTCTCCACCTGGACTCTGGTCGCTGAGGATCCTCTGATCGATTAATGGCGGAATAATCGGATTTCACGCTTCGTTCAGTGACTTCACGGTGAGTCGGTTCACGTGTTAAGTGTCTGTACGAAGTTTCTATTTGGTTAAATCACCTGAAACCGGTTTGTTCGGGTTCAGTTCGGTTGTTGTGGAGATTCTCAGCTGCTCCTCACCTGACTTACAGGAAGTGAAACATAATCATTTTCAAATAGAATAATGTCGAGTTGTTTGTTTCCATCGTGAATCTTCATATGTTCATAAACATAGTTGATAAACTAATAAACTGTCAGAGGCCTGTACGTGTGTGCGTCCTGACGTCATCGTGTGTGAAACCAGGGGCGATATTATCGATACCAACGATACTTAGTTTAAAACCTTGAAAGGGAAATTAGATTATTTCACATTACAGCTACACAATGACACAGAAGCGTTTTGTGTTAACTGGAGAAAAACAAATCTGTTTATCTGAATTATAAACTTAATTATAATCGTTAATTGAAAAACTCAATTTTGCTCGTTTCTTTCTGAATTAAATACTTAAATTATCTCATTTATCCAGAGAAACAGCAGATTTGTATTCATTTATTTAAGAGAATTTTAAAAGAGAATTTTTTTATTAAAAAAGAATTCCTGAATCAAACAAAATAGTCGAGGATCTAACTTTCATGTCTGTTTAGTTCACACACACACGACTGACGCTGAGTCTGTCTTCTTAACACAGTTTTTGTTTCAATCAAAATCAACGTTCAAATAAAGTAAATGTCGATAAAAAGCCTTTATGGTTATGTTTTGTGTTTGTGGCTTCTCGTTCAGTGACCTGTGACGCTTGTGTCTGGACTGAACGTGTGGTTTCCGGTCAGCATGAGTCATCAGCCGCGGTCCAACCGGCCGAACCGGGACCGAAACGGGGATCACCGACATCACCGCGACTCCCACGACGACCGGTGAGCTCAGGGACCTGTGGCGTGTTTTGTATTTATATGAAATGTAACGTTGACTCCAGGATCTGACTCTAGTGATGCTGGAGAAAAACACAGTGGCAGCAAGGGAATTGTAGTCCTGGATACACTGGACTACAAGTGGATCGAGCCCAGAGACTGTGGCATCTCCAGCTCCTCCCACTTTCCACAAACAAAGCCATAATATCTCAGATATGAACTTTGCCCTCCACTTAGACCTGAGTCATCGAATAACTAATTAAAATCAAACTTTCCAGAAACATGAACACTTCAATAAACATCAACTGAAAATGACAGAGACCATCTTGGAGACGATTATATTTATTTGAGTTATTCTTTATTTTGTTTGTTTGGCAATCAAGACATTTTAACTTTATTTATCTTTATTTACAATCTTTTCCACACAACAGTAGTTTTTTAAAAATCAGTCAAAAACTAAAGATACAACAAACAAGGAAAAAGTTCCCACTTCTAACTTATATAAATAATATGTGATGATCAGTGATTATTTGTGTTTGTGCCTCAGGGCGTCCTCTCGACCCCCGTACCTCCCCAGGGAAGACGACGCCCCCCCCAAACATGTGCGGGAGGCTCCTCGAGTCGAGCGTCACGCCTCCAAGTGCACAAACATCTGCTCCAGGAGAGGTGAGTCAGGAGCAGCAATGCATTCTGGGTGGAATAAAACCCAAACCTGCTGCGTCAGACTGGTTTCACGGCAGCTCGTTTCCTCCTCCCACTGGAAACTGGAGCAACTGGTTTTCTGCTGCTTACAGAGAGTTTCATGAATCCTGATCAGTTTCACGTAAACAGTTGATCCTGTAGGAACAAGAAGTGAGTGCAGCACAGTGAGAGTTTCTAATGTAGGGGGCGCTCTCGAGGTGGCACGCAATTTATCGGGTCAATTTTCTTCATATTTTGGATAGAAGGTGTAGAAACAATAGGTTTAGTGACAGTTGTTCCCCTCCTCACCTGCTCCTCCCCCTCCTCACCTGCTCCTCCCCCTCCTCACCTGCTCCTCCCCCTCCTCACCTGTTCCTCCCCTCCTCCCCCTCCTCACCTGTTCCTCCCCTCCTCCCCTCCTCACCTGTTCCTCCCCCTCCTCCTCCCCCTCCTCACCTGCTCCTCCCTCCCTCACCTGTCCCCCAGGCATCGTGCTGATCTGCTCCGTGCTGACCAACGCTCTGGTGCTGATCTGTGTGATCGCCGCTCACATGGTGTCGTCAGGAATGTCCTCGGCCACCGCGATGGGCGGCTTCAACATCAACTCCAACTTCAACCTGCAGGGCACCGAGCTGCAGCAGGTTCGAGACCTGGACATGCAGTACAGCCAGATGAGGGCGCCGGGACTCTACGGGGGCATCCCCTTCTGCCTGACCTTCGGCGTGTGCTCGCTGCTGTTTGCCGTCGCCGGCAGCAAACCCCCCCACCTGATGTCGAGGAAGCTCCTGGTCGGAGCCCTGTTGTTTCAGGCGGTGGGTGCGGTGGGGTACGTGGTGGCTGTCGGCCTCTACCTGCACTTCATCATCGGGGTCAACTCCACGGACGTCTGCCAGAGGCGGGAGAGGCTGTACGCACGTAACGGCTACACCTGGATGAGCTGCGACGTGAACGGGGCGGACGCAGCCGTGGCGCTGTTCGGCCTCATCACCGCCATCCTGTACACGGTCGGCACGGTGCTCACCTTCCAGACCGTCCGAGGAGTGAGGCGCTACCTGCAGGAGCGAAAGCGGCGAGAGGCGGAGAGACCCAGGGGCCCGCTGAGGGCCGAAACCACTTCCGTGTGAGGGGGGCGGGGGGTCTGCAGCCTGTAAAGTAGAACAAACTCCCGACCAATCAGCTCACTGGAAAGATTAATTCTCATTTCTACAGATTCTCATCAGGGACAAAAGTGTTTATAATAATATTTGTATAGGTTTTACACCCAGGTCACAGTGGGTCGCTGTTTGTGTTTCCTCGCTCGTTTCTACCACAGACTGTAAACAAAGATGGACGACGCGTCTCCACTTCCTCCCGCTGCCCAGACATGGAGCCAAAACATCACGGATACGCCGCCATCTTGTGCCGATTGGGGGACGGGATCGTTTGTCAGTCCCAGCTGTCAATCATGACATTTCATGGGGTGCAAATATTATCTAATGGAACTAAAGCTGTTGTTTCTGCACTTTATATTACAAATACAAAGAAAATTGGATTAAAATCCTAAACTCGGCTGATGTCGGTGAAGAATATTCACTTGGAGAAACGGCGGCAGCCCTCAGCTCTCGGTGTTTCTCTGAGGTCAGGACGAATCGAGAGGTAACGAACAAGGAGCTGAGAAGAATAAAATGCCACTGTGAAATTCAGGGTCCAGTATAACAGTATAATTATGTCCAAGATGAAGACGTGTCCTCTGGGATCAAAAGGGACTGACACACTAATGAATGAGGATTATTAGCTGCCTATCATGTTCTTAATGTTTTTTATCTTTGTCAGAAGTTTGTCATATTGCTGTATGTTTTTATAAAGTTTTTATCCACTCCAATTAAACCTCCACTAATGTGACTCTATTCAACTCGACTGTTTGTGATGTCAGCCAGTAGGGGGCGGCAGACTCTGCCCTCCGGGCCCCCCCACAGGCTTCCTGCCAACGCTGCTGCACAATGAACCTCACGTACACAGCAGTGATGTAACCGCTGTTCACTTACTGACAAAAGAAATGAGTGAGGTAACGACCCGAGTCCTAAATTTACCGTTTCACTTCACGCTCACGAAGCAGCGACTGCGTCACAGGAACAAGGCGACGTCACAGGAGCTCGTTCTTCTGTTTGTGCAGCTCTCACTGTTTTAACACCAAAAAGGATGAATACACTTTAGTTCTCTCTGCAGCTGAAACAAGATCAGGCCAATGGAATAAGGTTTAGTTCAGATAACAAGGCAAAGAAGTGTTTAGTGAGGTCACGGTGACCTTGACCTTTGACCACCCAATTCTTTGGGGTTTTTAAGATGTCATGTCCACAGGAATGGGGCCGACAGACGTACGTACGAAAGACGTCTCCTCCTTCGCTCCACAAGCACACAAAGTCAACATGTTGTGGTTATCTGAAAACTTTAATTTATTACATAGCAAAAGTAGCTCTTTTGTGCGATTTGCCGTCGTAAAGAGACTGAAACTGTTCTGAGAACACGTATCGAGCTGGTATGAAACTGATCAGCATTCACTCACCACTGCAGCACCACTCTGAACTCCTAACACCCCCAACCCCTAAAAACACAAACCTGGAAAACCTTATGGTCTTTTCTCTCAGAGAATATTAGTACAGTGACGAGGTCACTTTAAAGTTTTAAACTCCTAAGAGTTAGTTAAACAGTTTTACTAACTCCGACATCTGAGGCCGTCACGGCCGACACAAAAACATCATGGTCCAAATCTCAAAGTACCATTTAACATAGAATTCATCTCTAATAAAAAGCAAAGTGCTTCTTCAAATTAAAGATATGGTAAGTCATTACATGTGGATTTAATCAACATAAAGTGTTATAAAAAATTGCATTGCATTTCAAGGGGCGTAGAGTTAACAGTCGAAAATAAAGTCAATAACAGAAACCGTAACGAAACACAGTCTCTGGGCCATGATCAGAAAAGTGAGGTTTTTGGAGGGAGAGTCGTCAGCGACAGTCCCGACTCCTCTGTTCTCCGTCATTGATGCTCCGTGATGGGGAAGCAGCGGCTGAGGAGGGCGGAGAGACGTTAGAGTGGTGTGACAAAGTAGTCTGCAGGCTTCTGGAAGTTGTGCGTTTGCTGGTTGTGCGTCTGCATCTGCTGTTGCTGTTGCTGCTGCTGCTGGATGATCTGCCGCACCTCCTCCTCCAGCTCTGGGGGGATGATGAGCTGGTCGTCGGGGTCCGGCTGGGCGGGTGCGTTGAAGTAGCCCCCCTGTTTCCTGACGGGGGCGTCACCTGCCTCCTCGATGAGGTCCTGGTTCCTCCCTTGGCAGGCGACTGAGCCGTTAGCTCGAGCCCTTCGGCCCAGAGTCCCGGAGCGAGCCTCTCCGCTGAGGCAGGGGGAGGAGGGAGGAACGGGGGAGGGAGACTTGGAGGAGAGGGGAGACGGTGAAGGCTCGTGAAGCGAGGCGACAGCAGGATGGATATTTGTGCTTGGCTGAGTGTGAGTGTGTATTTGAGTTGCTGGGCAGTCATGGCGGTGCAGACAGTGGACGTCGGCCTCCACCTCCACACGGCTGCCGTTGGAGAAGACGCCGGCGATGGGCTCCTCGTCCTCGCTGTCAAGGCCGTTGTCAGACAGAGCTCCAGAGAACTGCCTCTGGAAGCTCCCTCCTCCGCAGGCGGGTCTCCGCACGCCGGCTCGTCCCGGCAGGTTCAGGTGGGAGGTCAGGGGCTCGGTCTGAGGCGGCGGCTCCTCTGACGACGCTGTGGATCCCACCTCGCTGCTCATCTCGGACGTGCTGAACTCACTGCTTAGCTCGCTCACTGTTCCTGAGGAGGCCGGCGGTATGGCACCGTCACCGCTTGCTGAGTAATGGTGTGTGCTGGTGTGCGCGCCCAGGCCGGGGCTGGGGGGCGGGGGCGGCGGCTCACAGAAGCAGCAGCAGTCTTCGGTGATGCTGAGCTGGACGACGACGGCGCTGAGGCTGTCGGAGCAGCCGTAGCTCTGAGCCAGAGTCACCAGCTTCTTAGCAGCGGCCAGAGCGTCCGGTACATTCCTGACCGCCTCCACCGCCTCGCTGGGAGACAACATGTCCCACAATCCCCGGCTGCCCAGGAGAAAGAACTCGTCCTGTGGGGTGAGCGTCACCGTGGAGACGTGCGGTCGGGGGGTCACAGACGGGCACAGGAAGGAGTAACCCATGATTCTGGTGGAGTCAGTTACACCACTGACTTTGTTATCCTGCAGAGGAGAAAGAGGAGGAGAAGAAGGAGAAAGAGGAGGAGAAGAAGGAGAAAGAGGAGAAGAAGAGAGGATATTTACATCTTGAGATGTAATTTACTTGTTCTGTTACATCAAAGACGAGTGAGTCTGTGTTTACCTCTGTGATGACGGCGTTGTGCTGTCGAACCCTCTGATACTCCGCCTCCTCTTTGACGCTGTGTGTGGTGGACAGTTGCATAGCTTTGCCGTCTCGACACAACACGGCCTGACACCTGCCCACGTTAGCGGCCTTCAGGGTGAAGCAGCCGCCGTGCTCGCCGGGAGCCACCGGGTCGTGTCTGATGTGGCATAACGCCGCAGAGCCGCCCATCCTCTGACCTGCCGTGCCCAGCTTCCTGCAGCGGAGAGACACACAAACACGTCATCGCTGTGGAAACGTCCAGGTGTGTTTGTGACTTTGAATCATTTACTTTTACACATATTCACCTTTGCATGGTGAGGAAAGTGTTGGTCATGTAATCGTCCTGCCTCTGGCTCCGGTGAAGCTCCTCTGCCAGCACGTCTCCCATGGTGCACTGCAGCAGGTAAGGCACCTCCACGTTCCTGTCGCCGTCAAAAACTCCGTAAAGAGCCTCGCGGATCCCACAGAAGCCGTCGAGAGCCAGAGCAGCGACACACAGCCTGAGAACAGATACACGAGGAGCCAATTCAAAGCAAGAACAAGTTGTTTTTTTTAAATGTCGACACAGGATGCATTTCTAATGTGTAGTGGGAGGTTTGTTGACGTGAGGTGAAGCATCTTTCTGTAATCGTGCATCAGCATCAGTTTGTGTTCAGCGACCTCAGCGAGTGGTTTGGAGGTTACTATCTGAGAGATGAGGCCGGGCACTGACTGAGGACGGAGGAGCAGTTTGATAAAGACAGAAGGAGAGAGAGACTGACTTGTTTTTGGCTCCTGAGGCCTCGGTGTAGCCGTGGCTCCAGACGGCAGGGGCCCTGTGGCTCTCGCTCACACACGTGGCAGAAGGAGACGGGTCGACTCTGAAACATCGGATATTACTGCGGAGAGGAGGGAAGAGGAGAATTGAAAAACGACGGCTCTGTTGGTTTTGTATTTTAAACGCTGCGCTGGGTTTATGTCTGAAGTTCTTACTTGAGGAGCTCCAGGCTTTTGTGGTCCAGGTTGAGGCGAGGGTTTCCCGTGAGGTCCAGCTCCTGAAGCTTCGGAGGAAGTGTCTCCGGCAGAGTCACCTCAGTCAGCTCGTTGCAGCTCAGGTCCACACACTGAGGAGGAAACACAGAGCGAGCGTCAGGGGAGAGATTTTTTTACCCCGTTAAAAACAGCAAGATCTAATAAGATTATGAATAATGTCTCATGACATTTGTTATATTATATTTGGACACTGGTGTGTAAGGGGAGGCACAGACACAGATGAATATTTTAGACAAATGTTGAAAACATGCAGGCGATGAAAAGGAGTTTCGAAAGACTTAAAAAAGATTTGTGCATCGATACTGGATCCGTTATTCTCTCCGCCCTTGTTTCCACACTCACACAGAGATTAGGGAGTTACCGAGAGATTACCAAGGATTTCCTGATCTGGCCCAACCCCATGAAGAACCACGGAGGTGGTGAGAAAGACGGAGAGATACAGAGGGAAAGAAGGAGCAGTGACGTGGATGTTCTTCCCCTTTGCTGATGCACAGCTGATACAGGAGTTTGTGGAGGTGTAAAAACAACGAGAGGTCAAATTATCGATGTGCAGCCTCTAGTATGACTCCAGTACCTGCTTGTGTCCGACTAACCTTGATCTCCGGCAGCTGCAGGACCTCGGGGAAGGCGTTGATGCAGTTGGAGTGGGCTGAGAGCGTGTGCAGGCGCTGACAGCTCAGGATGGTGGTGGGCACGGTCCTCAGTCTGTTGCCGCTCAGGTCAAGCTCCTCCAGCTGCTCCAGTCGGGCCAGTTTACTGCAGGAGGTGGAGGTTCGGTTACAGAGCAGCCACGCCCCGAGAAAACATCGTAGGCTTTTGTGTCACATGCACACACACTCCACTCGTCTCCATCCTCAAGTAATGATGCTTATAATAGTTTCTAAGTATTAATAAACTGTACAATATTATGACTATTACATTTCTTTGTCAAAAGGGTTTAATAAAAACATCTTAGGAATCACTGACAATTTCTTATCTTTATATATCGGCCAATACACCTGTGTCAGAAATGTTTTACTTCCTAACTCTGGTTCTCATTCATGTTCAGTGCTTCATACCTGGCAGTGAAGGTCTGCAGCTGGTTGTAGGCGAGGTGAAGCACCCTGAGGACGCCGTGTCCCGGCAGGAGAGGGACACACTTGTCTGTCAGGCTGTTATTGGTCACATAGAGCTCCTCAAGGCTGCTGTAGCTGTCCTCCGATAGGCTGGCTGCAGGCAGGTTCTCCAGCTTGTTGGCCGACACATTTAGGTTTCGCAAGCTGTAAAGAAATCACAACAGAGAAGAGCAAGTTAGTACTTGAAAAAGAAATGAGAAGGGAGGACAAACAGGGAAAGGAGGACAGTGGATGCTGTGTTGTTGTGTTCACCTCTGTGCTTTCATGAACAGGTTGTGTGGGAGCTCGGTCAGATAGTTGTGCTGGAGGTCGAGGACCTCGAGCTGTGACCTCTCCAGCCTCTCAGCCAGTCGACACACTTGGTTCCAGCCCGACAGCAGCTTCCTCAAGCTCACACTGCACAGCAGCCTACAACACAAACAATACAGCCAGCTCAGAGAGTGTGTGTGTGCGTGCGTGCGTGCGTGCGTGCGTGTACTATAAATCCGTCAGTGGGAGCAGCTCTGTTTTACCCTGATGAGGACACGTTACACAAAACATCCTTCGCTCCAGTGACCTCATTTTCCACCTCATGTTGAAGTAATGAACACACATAAGAATCATGAGCACAGTGTTTGACCTTCAGCTGTAATAACTCCAGAGCTTTGTGTGGACTGACTCTGAATATAATGGCTGACGTCATTAAGAAGTGGGCCCAACGAAACATAGGATCACATTTCTGTGTGTTAAATAAAAAGCAACGTGGGAAGCCAGTTCAGTTCAGAGTTCACATTGAATTGATGTATTTCTCTTGGAATTCAAACCAAGAGGTCCCATTTTATTATAACAGCAGTTTAGTGTCTCTGTGGTAACATTTAGCTCAGCCTGCATTTCATTAAGCTTTCTCTACAGCCTTTATAGACATCCTGTGTGTGTGTGTGTGTGTGTGTGTGTGTGTGTGTGTGTGTGTGTGTGTGTGTGTGTGTGTGTGTGTGTGTGTGTGTGTGTGTGTGTGTGTGTGTGTGTGAGACGCTCACCGTATGGGCAGCTCAGTTACAGAGTTGTGGCTGATGTCCAGCACCTCCAGTCGGCTGCTCTCACACACCCAGTCAGGAACACACTCCAGCTTGTTCCTTTAAGATAACAAACACAGTCAGTGGGTTCTGTCCCACGCTGTAAACAGGACAGTGAAGTGCTCGCAGTGAGTCGTCTTCATACCAGGACAAATCCAGAACCGTCAGATTCTCTGGCACAGGTTGAACCTCCAGCTGCTTCAGCTCTGCAAACACAACATGCAGAACTCTTTACAGTGTCAGTGTGTGTTCAGTGTCAGACGTTATCTGTCGGACGCCTCTTCAGCTCATAGTAGGTGTTGGTGTTACCGTTATGTGCAGCGTGCAGGCTCTTGAGGGCGTGGCCACTGACTCTGAGGAGGGACAGAGTGTTTCTGTCGCAGCGGAGGAGCTCCAGCCTACAGAGGGCGCTGACATCCAGCTCCTGTAGACCAGTGTCCCTCAGGTCCAGCTGGACAATGTGGACCAGATGCTCCGAGTCTCCCACCGTCACCTTCTGAAGCTGGTTTAATCTGCGCAAGAGAATTAATGAACAAAATGAAATGGGACAGAAAAAACAATGACTCGTTAACTTCAGCTCGTTGTTTCGGCTGCAAAAGTAAAATGTCTTAAATTGTAAGTGGAAAAAGCAAAAGCAAATTAAGCTCAACAAAATCACGTTACTGTCAGAGAGAACAAGCCTTTTTCAATTCCACAGGACCAAGAGACCAAGACGTTAAAATCTTGAGCACATTTTTCCTGCAGCCTCGAGGGAAGTGTTACATTTCAGCCAAGCTTTTTTCCAGTATTGCTTCTAAAAACGTCAGCGTCTGAGCGAGGATCCTCTTACCTCAGATCTATGTGGTGAGCGGGCAGCCACTGCAGTCCAACCATATCCAGGGCAGAGAGCTGGTTCCCTGCCAGGCACAGTCTCTCCATGCCTCTGAGATTCTCCAGGACGGCCGGGACACAGACGAAGCAGTTGAAGGATAAGCCGAGGTAGGTCAGGCCCTCCAGAGAGCCCAGCTCCATGGGCAGAGAGCTCAGGAGGTTACTGTCCAGGAGGAGCGTCTGCAGGCTGGACACAAACAGACCAGAGGAGTGAGATTCTGAAGACCAACCCCAAGTTGAAATGATATCTTCATGTCATGGTTAGAATCTGTAGTTATGATGAAGAAGCTTCTCTCCTCGTACAACAGGTCTGAGATTGGATTTGTTTACATTAGGAACGAACCAGATGTGTGTTTATTAGACCAAGAGAGATAAAACATAGAGTTTAAACAGAACTCATAATTTACACCTCACTCAATCTTCATTAACTGTCGTCACCGTGCAACAGTTTAATAAATAAAGACGAGTAATCCTGGAAAGCAGCTGAACATCAGAACCTTTGCGAAGAGATTCATCTTAGATATGTACAGCTGGAGCCCACAGACTGTGACAGAGAGACGTTCTGTGTTATTGGCGCCTGTAAACACCACAGACTTCATACAAAGATGGACGATGTGTCTCCACTTCCCTCCAAAGCGCAGCAGCGACTGTGCAGTGGAGCCACAGTATCAAGGCTCAGCCGAAACACGCACTCAACCGGTCTCAGCTGTCAATTGTGACACCTCAGCACATTTCTATATCAAATAACTTATTAAGACCAAACTTATTAGAAACATTAACACTTGAACATCAGTGTGATAAGAACAAACTAAAACGCAAGCTGCTGATCGGTACGTTAATTGAGCATCTGACCCCGAACACCGGATCATCCGGGGACAGCGTGGGCACGACTCAGATCACCTGGAGACAACTTCTGCAGCGTCAGGACAAAAGTCTGGTTCACAGCCAGTTGTTCATCCAATACAGAGACGGGTTAATCTGCTCTGATGGACCCAACAACAAGCCCTGCCTGACGTCTCTGTCAGCAGAGTACAGGTCACCGAGGACACGGTCGGCTCTGGAGAAAATACCTTCCGAGTTATCATCATCATCATCTTTAATAACCGCAGCCCCTCCGGCCCACTTACTTGTGCATGGTCCCTACTCCTGCGGGCAGTGACGACAGACGGTTTCCAGACAAGTTGAGCTCGGTGAGCGAGGTGATGTCACACAAGGCCAGAGGAAACTCGGACAGAGAGTTGTTTGACAGACTGAGGCTTCTCAGTTTACAAAACCTAGAGAGAGTTAGAGAGGGAGAGGGACAGGAAGACAAAGAGGGACAATATGAATCTCTCGGTGGTCTTCTTCTGAACTGAGGCTCTAACATAAAGGAGCCTTGTGAATGTTAGTAGTTGCATAACACCTGTCTCATGAACAGGGAGATTTACGAGGGAGGTCTGAGGATACAGAAGCACAACAGCTTCAATACACAAACTATTTAAAGCTACATGTTTACACAGCTAAAAGGTTTTCACCATAACAATGCAGCAGGTGAGTCAGATGGGAGTGTGTGTGAGTGAGCGTGTGCGTGTGCGTGAGTGTGTGCGTGTGTGAGTGTGTGTGCGTGAGCGAGCGCGTGTGTGTGCGTGTTCCCTGGCTTTCCTCGCCGAACCTAATCCAGTTCACAGAGGGGTCAGGGTGAAAGGCTAAACCAGCCCCACGTCCTTCCGAGGGAAAGTCACAGGCACAGCGCAGCACAAACACATTCCTCAAGACACTGCAGAGGAAACGTGTGTGTATATGAAAGCACAATGGAAGTGTACACACAAATATTTATAAATTATTCCCTTCCATTAAAAAAAAAAACTGTCAGGCTGCTACATATCGTTCATTAAGTGGCAGCAAAGACGCCACAATCAGGAGAACTTTGGATCAGAAGCAGCGAGCAACAATCCAATAGAAAATACAAATGGTTCTGTTAAGTTCTCATGGATGCGTCTCATCTTGAAAGCATCTCAGCCACCACGTCTGTGTGTATGTTGTGTATGTGTACAACATAATGTAAAACTGTTAGACAGGTTGCTGTCCTGCTTTTTTAAGACTTTTCAGGAGTCAGCATTTGACAAAAGCTTTAAAACGGGCGGACGTACACTTGTCTGATCGTGTAAACAGTCTGAGTTTCTTTCTCTGATCTGTAATATTTCGAGTGGGTACAGAAATGAACGGACCAGCGATTCTTAGACATGTGCACACACAGCTGAATATAAAAATGCATCTGAAAACAACCAAATCTCTTCCACCTCCTCCTCCTCCTCCTCCGTCTGCAAACTGTGCTTCACAGCCAACATGTGGTCAGAAGAGGGACAGACAAACCCCCGTTACTGTGTCGCACGAAGACGTCCATCTGTTTTATAATCTGTCTAATAATAATCATCATCTAGTCGGACTTATTAAATTATTGTTTTTATGATGTATATTTTTCTTATTATTTTATTCCATGATCTTATTCGCCTAAATCCTGAGAGAATTAATTAACCGCTCTAGAAAATGCCTCTTCAGTGTAGAAACAAAAACATTGTCCGTTTCGCTGACTGTGTGGAAATCTTTCTTACGATGGAAACTGACTTCTCTTTATAAACTGTGTCGTCAGCGACTAATTTAATGTCTGACGATGAAAACAAGGAAGCGCCCTCCGGCCCAGAAGTCAGGTGGCAGATGTCAAATCTCTGAACACGACTGTGGATGGTTTTTTAAATCATCCGAACCACAGAGTCATCCACACTCACGTCATCTGTAATTTGATCTAATCTGCTTCCTCTTTTGACCATATGTTAGTTCCCCAACGCGGAGAGAACCACGAGGGACGTTCCCACATCCAAAAGAGAGGAGGACAAAGGAGGAAACAGTTGCTTTCATCTGCCGGCTCCTCGTGTTGCTGTGCACACAGGACTGTAGTTTAGTGTTGATGACACAAACTCACCTGGTGAGTGCTGGAACTCCTTTGTGAGGGGACATGAAGTTGTTTTTGAGATTGAGGTGGGTGAGGTCCTGGCTGTAAAACAGCTGAGCAGGCAGCTCCTCCAGGCTGCAGCACGACAGGTCGACTGAGTTCACCCTCTGCGACGCAGTCTGACGCAGCAAAGGGGGGGCAGGTGGACACGGTGAGTTCAACAGAGGCAGGGGTGTGAAACACTGACGTTATCATCATGACACATTAACCTTGAAGTTGTGTCAATAAAAATGCAAAGATTGGAGCAGTACACAAGGACACAGACAGTTAAAGAGCTGCCGTACCTTTGAGGCCGCTCGGTGCCAGCGGAGATGCTCTGTGTAGGAGTCGTAGCTGATGTAGTACGTCTGACTCTGAGGACCAGCGGAGCTGAAAGCCAGACAGTGACTGTGTCTCCTCACCTCCTCCACCTGCAGACAGGACATGTTTTAGTCTCCTCCATCTTTTCTTTAAACTCTCTTTGTTTGTCAGGTCAACCAATGACAGCGAGAAAGCTTCATTCTCAACACTGATCGGCTTTTCCTCAACATCATATAGCACTTTTATCTTTTTTTTGTTGAAGTATTTTTAACTAGAGCGAGTGAAGAAACGGCAGAAACAGAGAATGGAACATCAAGCATGTTGTGAAGAATCAGACTTTGTGCTTTTTCAACCATCAGAAGTTTCACATTCACAAATCTAAAACACCAGAGGAAAGAAACGATAAATGACAGACAGCTTCTCATCTCGTTAAAGACACAAACACGTTTCATCGAGTACCTTTCCTCCGATGAGCGGGAGGATGTGCATCTTGCCAGTGTGGGCGTGTTTCACAGACGAGACAATGAGGCAGGTTCCACTCAGCGTGACCTGACGCTTCGACCAGCGGTTCACCGGCAGCGCCAGCTTCCCTTTCCGCACGTTGAACACCCCCGACAGCTGCACACGCTCAGAGCCGCCCACGCTGCGAGGCTTACCTGCAGAGAGAGAAATACCATGTGATGTAATTGATGTCGAGCTCGAGCCTGGTGATTATTTTAACCGTCATTATCTTGTTGGTTTTTCTGTTTTTGCACGGCACAGATTTATTTTTAGCTGTGTGGATTTTTGTGAATGAACTCGCTCACACCGGGTCTCTCTTTCAGACAGGGAGAGCAGCAGGGTGGTTATGTAAGGGAATTGTGGTTAATAGCCTGTGGGCTGAGAGAGTGAGCAGTCACTCAGGCGTGATTTGTTACATCACTGGCACAAAGAGCAGCCACAGTTCACTGACACACACACACACAGGAAATGCAGGGGGCTGAGTGAGTCCGTGGCGAATACCCTGCACTGTGCGCTCGACACCAACGCATACACACTGTTGTCTTATAAAACTGTGTGTTCCACTCGGCTCTGTTGATGCCTGCACCAGAGAACAAGAGAGGAACGTGACACATGAAGAGTCTGAGCCAGTTTGAGGCCTGAAATCAGATTAGCTTGTTATGCAATGTCTTCTAACAGCAGCACCTGGATCCTCCTGCTGCTCGTCCTCACACAACAAGTCACCAAGGTCTCAGAGGGACACACAAACTCACTCCGAGTGCAGGGAGCATCGGACATGAGAGGTTTTTACAACCTACTGAGATCTGTAGAAAGCTGGTGTTGAACCCATTCATTTTCTCTTTTAAATGAATGTAAGCCGAAGAAGAAGAAGCAGCTGAACACTGTCTACACCTTCTCAATGGAGAACCTCATTACCTCCTCGGCCAGAGAGGTCACGACTTCACCCCTTTTGTTTGTCAGCAGGATAACGCAAACACGACAAAACGGAATTCCACAAAACTTGGTGGAAGGACGTGAAACCCAGAAAAAAAACTCATTACATCTCAGCTCGGATTTGCACAATTTGAGAGGCTGGAAACAGCAACGCTACACAAATAGTCCTTCTTTTTTTAAATAATCAACCGAGCATTTCAGCTTGTGTTTGTGTTGCTTGTGTTTAAATCCAGTCGGAGTGACTGCCGTGGATAATTTCAGGGATTCCTGCTGTTTATTCCAGGATGAAGGATCTGCCCACAAGGAGAGATTCTTTTCTGAGCTGTGAACAAACCTGGAGTACGAACAGAAACAGTGAGGCCGGGACGTTAAGACACAAAAGCAGATGTCAGTAACTGTAAATAAACACAAGTAGAGATATATACGATGGACGGAAATGAAAGATAAGAACTCATTGTGGTGACACTAACAAAACCTCCACATAGATGGTGTCAACATGTTGTTTGTGATTTCATACATTTATATTTAACTGTAGAAAAAGACGGGTGACATCATGTGGTTTCTGATTGGATGCATGTGATGTAAACGCCTGATGACCGCTGCAGCAGATCGGTCTCATTCTTTCAAACAACTTTAAAATAAACAATAACGTGGATTGTGTATTGTGCGAGCCCGCCCTTCCCTGGGCGAGGCCAAGCGTGTTACACATGCCCTTTCCTTCCGTCCATTTCTCTCAATGCTGAACATCCTGTCTCTCAGCGAGCAGCCGCTAGACACTTCCTGTTCATGCTTCCACAAAACTGTTTGGAGCATCTTGTCCTTGACAAGTCCCCGAACGTGTCTGAGTGGAGGTGACAATTAGTTAGAATGTAAATCAACAACTGTTTCGATTATCATTCTGGAAACTTTGCGATTTGCTCAAACACTTATTGAGACTCTTGAACTCTAGGAAATCACAAATATCTGAACAAACTCTGCTCCAACTCTCAGAGATAAAGAGTTTTCTAAATGCCACAGAATTTGATTGAATTACATTAAGGTCTTTTTATTCATTTCTTGCACTGCAGTTTTTATTCTCCTGTTTTATTCTGATCTATATAAATTGAAACGCTTTCTAAATATATTGATTTGCCCTTTGAATTGTCTTCTTGTTGTCGGTGCTATATGGATAAAATTGCCTTGTAATGGAAACCCAATAAGGACCATTATTAAGTCAACGCTCTTACTGTCCTCAGGAAGCTTTGGACACGAGTTTATAATACGAGTTTGTCTGGTTTCAACCTTGTGAAGTGGAGCAGTGACCTCTGGCTGCTGCGGCTCCAGGATGAAGAGGCGTCGGCTGCTGCGAGCGTCTGTGAGAGAGATCTGTAACACTGAGGTGGTGAAATCTGAGTTCCACTGAGGTCGCTTTTCTCTCACTGTCAGCACGGTGTCGTGCGTGTGTGTGTTGTGTGTGTGTGTGTGTGTGTGTGTGTGTGTGTGTGTGTGTGTGTGTGTGTGTTTAAAAGACAGAGAATACTTTCGCTGTGGGATTTTTGTTCTTCTCCCTTGGCTCGACTCCGAGCATCAACACTAATGAGGCTGTGCAGCTGAGGGGACAGAGGAGTGCGGGACAAAAACACTGTCCTGTGAATTAATGGAGGGTTTTACTTCCTCTCTTTCAAAATAAAAGTCTGAATAAAGACATAAATCAGACAACCAGAGGCTGTGAGTTTAACTTTGCTTCACTTTTAAACCACTACAACTTTCTAGTGGATGAGTTGAGCGAATCTGATTCTTCGAATTTCTTCTGGCAACGTTGTTTTCGTTGTTTTCACTTCCCATCATGTCAGTAGCACTTCCACCTCCCTGTCACACGACCCAGCCACTCAATGGCTGCTTCGCGGCTGTAGCTGGAGGAGCTGCTGCTTCCAGTGACATAACCCGACATGCTTTGTTCCCCTGTCACGTTACTGTGGGAGCTGACTGGTGGAAGGGGCGGAGATGAAGGAATTTATCCAGCTCACTGTGAAATCCTTTCTTCAGCGTGTCTGTACTATGTCTTGAGTTTAGCTGAACGAATGTTAGTCAATTCATTGATAAGGAAAAGAAGACAAAACTATAGAGTAGTTAAATTAAAGGGCAATTAAAAGGCGAAAAATGAAATGTTCTGGGTTTGATCAATGGAAGAAACATTTTTGGACAATGTCAACAAAATATATTCATAGGTCTTTTTGTTTTTAAGACGTTTAAATGAAAAATTGTCACATAATAGATCTTTAAATGAATATCTTTGGGTTGTGGACTAAAAATGTGACAAACAATACCTGAGAAGTACACGGAGAATTGTATGAATTGATTTAAATTGACCAAAAATGTATTGATCAATCATGACAATAATTCCTCCCACAGTCCAAAGGCATGCGGATCATAAATCAAATTACCTGTGATACATCGGCAACCTGGGTGTAACCCACTTCTTTCCCAATGTCCAAATACGATATAGTAATAATAATAATAATAATAAGATTGCTGCCCCCCCGCTGTAACACTCAAAGGATAAGTGGTGTAGATAATGGATGGATGAAAATAATCACGAGCTGCAGTCCCACTTGAGTATTTCTCTAGGTTAATGGTTTCTTGCTGTAAAAAAATCTAAATAACAAAAGGAGGAAGAAAAGCCATAGAATAATCGTAGAGTATGTAATTATAGGTAGAAATGATTTTCTGTGTCTTCCTCCATTATCAGGCCATTATGTGCTGTCTCTTTACCACCCCCCCCCCTTTGCTGAGGGTGTAAAAACAAGGTCAAAAACAATATCCAGTTGTGCTAATCCCGTAAGAGATCACGGCTGTTTTCACATCCTCTTACGCTGCCTGTCAGAAAAACAGGATCATTATCAGCAACAACAAGAGAACGTGAATCCTTTATGCCTCCTGGTGTGTGGTGTGTTCAAAGACCCCACCTGTTACCTCCAGATGTGTCTCCCTACAGGGCTGCACACACAGAGCCGCTGGGGTTTACAGGCAAAACACTGGCCATTGTCCCCGCAGGACAATCGCACGCACTGGTTGAACGGTCCCACTGACCAAACACAAAGACAGCACTCACGGTACACTGAGGATGGATGGACAATGAGCAGAGACGAGGCCCAGCAACAATGGACAGGACACGGGGCAGCCCGCAGCCATGAGGGGCTCTTTGACGGTTACATTTAAAACACTCCCTTTATGAACCAGGATCTTCTGAGTCCTGAACCCACCTGCAGGGCTTCTGTTGTGTCTGGGAATAACAGATGATTGCGTGGAACAACTCGGGAGGAGATACTCACCAAAGTAGAAACGAATGAGGCAGCCAATTTCTGGGTTCATGCCCTCGTCCTGCACCCTGCACGCGTCCTCGTAGCCCAGATTAGACAGGTACTGGTTTAATATCTGCAGAGGCCGCTCCTCGTCCCGCAGCCGCCGCACAGCTCCGCCGTGCAGCTGCACGAAGAGGGCCGGGGTGGGACTGGTGTTGATGGGCTCCGGCCAGGCCCTGCTCCCCCCGGGGGGCTCCGGGTCCGGCTGCACAGAGGCTTGGCTGGTCAGGGGCCTGGACTGGGAGCTGCTGGGGCACTTAGAGGGAGGTTTGATGAGCTGTGGGGTGTCTGTGTTATCCCCTGGTGCAGTTTCACTGTCCTGGTCCGGTCTGGTCCCCGGAGCACCGGAGGGGTCTGCGGCAGAGGCCGGGTCCCCCTGCTGGTCTGCGGCAGAGTCCCCGGGTGAGTGTGTGGGAGAGGAGGCGAGATCCACCTCATCCGAGGAGCTCTCGAAGGGGTCGGGACCCTCCGGGGCGCTGTCACAGTTCGGGCTCAGCACGGAGGAGTCGGTGCCCAGACCCAGGCCGTCGCTGAGGGAGTCCCGGTGCTCGGTGCTCCTGGGGCCCCCCGGGCTGAAGTCCTCACAGGTGCTGCCCTCCATGTCGGAGCCGGAGTAGACCCCATAACAGTCCGCCACACTCAGGCTCAGCTCCAGCCCGACATCCTCCAGATACACCTCGGAGGAAGAGTTACTGGCTGTTTTGTCCTCCAGAGGTTTGGAATCAGGGAAACAATGTTTCATGTGCTCGGTCTCATCTCGGAGGATCCGGACCTCCACCGGCTCCTGGAGGTTCTCGCTACTTTCTTTACAGTTGTCATTTAAATCAACCAAAGTAGAGGTTTTGCAGTTAAACCTCAGCACAGCTCCGGCTTTGCTGCCCTCCAGCTTACAGGCCACCTCCTTAGCCGTGGTGTCCGCCGTGCACAGCACCGGGCGCGGGTAGGAGGGCGTGAGCCAGTCGTGGATGTGAACGCAGCCGCGCCGGAGGTCCGACCTCACCCAGGTCTTGTCCGAGGCCTGGAGCTGCTTGGACTGCTTCTGCCGGAGAAACGTCCTCCGGTCCAGGCTGAGGGTGCTCAGCGGCGAGGCGGAGGGCGCGGGACCGGGACCGGGCGCCTCCGCGGTGGACGCCCCGGCCGAGCCGCTGCTGGTCGGCGGCGCTCCCAGCGACAGGTTCCGCTTGTGCCGCTGCCGCCTCCGGCTCAGCAGAGAGTTGACAGAAGTGCTGCTGCCGGCGGACGTCAGGCTGTAGATGTTGGCTGTTTTCACCGCGGGCATCGTCATCGTTTTGGCCGCACCGCCGATAGCGTTGGCCACTTGGTTCTGGTAGATCCCGTTCCTGATCGCGATCTGGAGGAGGGAGGTGGCCGCGAGTCCCTTCCCGAAGAGTTTCGCCTCTGCGCCGCCTCCGTCGTCCTCCCCGATGGAGGGTCTCTTCCCGGCGGATAGCGGCGTCAATCCACTGGGCTTCCCGGAGCTGGCGTCGGTGATCCAGTCGACCATCCCCGGCGGCGCTGGCGGGGCGGACGCCGCTCCGGAGCCGCTTTCCTTCACACTTTCCATCCCGTCGTTCGGGCGGCAGCAGCCCGCAGGTGAACGTTAGCCGCCGTTAGCTCCCCGGCTAGTTTCTCCTCCGCGTTAGCCTAGCATGCTAATGTGCTGCGCAGTTCTTCCAGAGGAGTTTCTCCGCTACATCATCCCGTGTCACACCGAGCCCGGTAGCTCTCGCACGGGAGCTGACCGGCGGCTCGACCCGTGGAAAAACGGTTGTTTTCGTATCTAGTCGCTCTCCATGGAGGGGGACGCTGAGAAGGCGCCGCCGCTGCTGAACAACCCGGAGAGAGAGCGACGGTCCGCGGCTACACACGGTGGACAGGGCGGGGTCTCATTGGATATGAATTATGACGCGTTCACGGGTCACGGCAAGGCTCGGAAATATGTCCACCACGGTGTTTTTATTCTCAGAGGAGGCAGAAGTACAAATACTTGAAAGTACACATTGATTCAACCTCTTTACTCAAGTAAAAGTAGAAAAGTGCAGTGTACTCAAAGTATAAAAGTTAAAAGTACATATCTGAGGGCCAAACTCAGGTCACATTAGTTCAATGACCGTTTGAATTGAATAACTCTCAGTTTAAATCAAATTAAAAACAAATTAAAAACAATGTACGACAAATATCTCAGAGCTAAAAACAGGAAACTGGATTCGGTTGAGTTCCTCGAAGCTTGACCTGTTTTTAGAACTTGGATATGACCTGGACGACAGACTCTCCACAGACTATTAATCACATACAGGGTTTAAAGACAGAAAGTATTTCTGAGCAGGAAATGTGCACAATGGAAAGATAGTTGTGGAAGTATTCTTGATTAAAATGAGGAAATATCCGCTTTGTACAACAGGCAAAAGGAGAAGTATTTTAACCAAAGAGTTAAATTTAAGTCTCAAATCATTTTCAAAAGCTAAAAAGAAAAAATCACATGCTGGAGTAAGAGTTAAAATATCAATAAACAGCATATTTATCATCACAATGTTATTTTATTTTATATCTCAGTCGTTCACAACTTTTGAGAAGTTATGAATTATGAGTTAAAATGGTGTAAACAGCAGTAACTTTATCATCGATCTAAACAGTCGCATTTAAAGATGATTATTTGAAACTAAAAACCTGATGAACTCATCCTCCTGTCACAGTTTATACACAATGAGCGTGCAGTTGTGTATTTGTTTGTATCAGTGAACACAAGAGGAGATTTAAACCGTCCTCTGGTGACACCTACTGGTTCCAATTAAACACTGGAGCCACCAGTGAAATAAGATCTAACAACTTATTATTTCACTCTGTAGCCTAATTCTTCAATAAAGAATGAAATATAATGTAGTAAAATATATAAACACAGTGAAAGTAGTTGAAAAAAGTAGGTAAAAGTAATTGCAGCAAAAATGTATATTAAAATAAAAGTACTCATTGTCACAGTTACATTATTATACATTATATGAGTGGAGCTAATTGACCTAAATTACTGATATTATTATGACGAGTGTGTGTGTGAGGGGTCAGTGTGTGTGTTTCTGTGTGTGTGTGTGTGTGTGTGTGGGGTCAGTGTGTGTGTGTGGTCTCAGAGTGTGTGTGTGTGTGTGTCAGTGTGTGTGTGAGGGGACAGTGTGTGTGTGTGTGGGTGTCAGTGTGTGTGTGTGTCAGGTGTCAGTGTGTGTGTGGGCGTCAGTGTGTGTGTGTGTGGTATCAGTGTGTGTGTGTGTGTCCGTCCTTATCGCTCTCTTCTGTGCACAAACAGAGTGGACTGCTGTCACTCTACAGTCCAACAGAGGGCAAAGTGCAGCCTGTAACAGTTTGTCATGCTCTCTCTCTCTCTCTCTCTCTTTCTCTTCCTCCTCCTCCCCCTCTGTGAAGTCCCACCTCGTGTTTTTATACCACTCACACACACTTTCCCTCACCAGCCTTCTCAGTGCTGTGACTCTGACTTTATCAGCCAGTCAAGGTAAGAGCTTTTCTGTTCTAAGTTCAGATGTGAGTGTTTTCTCTCTGAGTGATTTACACTCGGAGCCTCCAGGACCTTTCAGCACAGAGGAATCAAACTGGACGTGAAGCTGCTTCGTCCCTGAATGTTTCTGGTGAAAAGCTTTTCACTTTGTTAAAATAAATCCTGTGAGTCATTGTAATCAGAAACGAACTCTAATAATGAATTAATAATAAATAATTACCTAGTATTTAAAACTAATGACTTAGTAACTCAACTGGCTCCCTGTGTCAGTTAGTGACTCAAAATAATGACTTGATATCTAAAGAATAACTTAGCATCTCAAACTAATGTTATAATATCTCAAAAATAACTTAGAATCTCATAATATTTAACTTACTAATTCAAAAAATGATTAACTATCTCATAATTGTGCTTTTTTAAAGTCTCATGACATTGATTTATCATCCATCTTACATTCTTTCACTGGCCTCCATCTAAATCTAATGTCTAACTACACTTTTAGTAAATAAAGGAGCATGTGATGGATGAGGTTTCTCTGCAGGTACGTTCAGGGAGGAGACAGGTTTTAACCTCCTGACACATGAATCACTGAACCTCAGGAGACGTGGTTCCACTGGGATTCAGTCCATTTAATAAAACGTCATTCAAGTCTTAAGAGCCTGTTTTTCTAAAGATAAGTGAACAACTGAGCCAGTGGTGGTGAGATAATTACACTTATTACCAATGCAAATGAACTTCCTGCAGCGATTCCCTGGAATGAAGTGATGGAGAGATCCCTGAAATAAAGAGAAGAATAAAATGAGATGACCTCACTCGGCTGGTGGATTCAACGGAAGGTCTCTGATAGAAGTGTAACTCGATGAGGAGCCTGAGTGAGGATCAGATGGTCCCCAGGGGCGTTATGATGCTTCTCTGATAAAAAGCAGAGGATCTAAATGGAGACAACAGGACGAGCGTCGATTTCACTTCTGGTATTTTGCGAAAAAACACTTTCAATTTCAAACAATTTGTCAGTTGAAGCAAAGAGAATTCATCCATTTTGGAATTCCTTCCTTTACAATAAGAAATAGAGACTAAAATAAGATGTGGCTAAAGTTTAAACTCAAGGACTCTCCCTACAGCAACATGAGTGTATATATGAGTGTGTGTGTGTGTGTGTGTGTGTGTGTGTGTGTGTGTGTGTGTGCACATGGGCGGTTCGGTCACACACTTTGGTTTGTTTTGGTTCCTCAGGCGGAGCACTGACCAATTTAGATCACAGCAGTTTTAAAAACCAGACCAGCGATACATAATTGGAGAGCAGTCACTCATTAAGACTGTTTGTTCAAGCCAGTTTCAGCGAGAACCCACACACACACACACACACACACACACACACACACACACACACACACACACACACACACACACACACACACACACACACACACACACACACACACACACACACACACACACACACACACACACACACACACACACACACACACACACACTCCTACCAGAGTCCCAGCAGGAGCACGTGTGTGTGTGTTGTTGAACCATGTTGACGGAGGTGTCTGGGTGGCGGAGGCCGAGCTGCAGACTCCTGGTTCCCTCCCTCAGCGGCAGAACCTCTGGTTTTGTCAGAACTGAACTTTGGTGGGAAGCTGGTGAGGGAATCGAACCTTTATCAAACAGAATCAGCGAGTTTTATTGATTGGCCTTTTTTTTCTTAGGGGGTTTCTGACCATGTTGTTGTTGCAGTCGTTCAGGGTTCTCATAAAATTCTCATTACTGTGGACTCACATAATCAGCAGTCCTCGGGGGCCCCTCTTGGCTCAGGGCCCCCGGCTACTGCCTGCCCTGTTGTATCACCCATGTTTATAGGTAACGAACAGGGAACAGGACAGACTGTATTTTTTTACTTTAAAGGTACAAACATTTACCGTAATGTAGAACTGACAAGCTTTTGTAATCAGTTATGAACGATTCTGCCCTTTTGTGTTTTTCGTTATACGTTGATTTCATGAACGGACAAATGAAAAAAATAATAATCAATTGTAATTGAAGTCTTAATTAATTTGTGGATACAGTAGAAACCATAGACTGTAAATAAAGATGGCCGACGGGTCTCCACGAACGCTGCCATCTTGCGCTGGTCATTCGGAGCCAGAGTCTGTGCAGGAGCTATTGACCAATCACGAGTCAGTCTCAGCTGCCAATCACGACGTTTCATGCCGTATTTATATCATCAAATAACTAAAAACATAAATCAGTGAGATAAGAACTTCCTAAAATGATGGAAACCATCTTCCAGACCAGTTTATTTAATATTCTTATCACTGATTTGTTAGTTTGGTCCATGTCCCATCTGCTAACATGAAGGAGGGGGGGTTTATGGCCTATACTGTAGCCAGCCACCAGGGGGCGATCAAGATGTTTTGGCTTCACTCTTGTGGACCAATAAAGATGAAGAAAAGAAACAGGAAGTCGTGGTTGGCTACGGCCTGAGGTGCCGTGGGTTCTCATTGGTTCTGGTTGTTCCGAGGCGTCGCTCTGGTCTTGTCACTGTTCCCTCTCCCGTGGTCACATGGTCACGGTGCAGGCGAGGTTAACCCCGGCTCTCTCTCCTCCACCGCTGGTTGATCTCCCGCTCACTGACATGCGCCAACATGTGTGTAGTAGCTCCGGTCCACACGCTGACACCGAGCCCAGGAGCCACAGAATCCGCCGCCCCACGATTCACACAGGAATGTGGGAGGAAACTCGTCAGGATCTCAGATTAGATTCTGAGAAAAAATATAAAAGAAAGAGCGAGAGGCGGCTCGAGTTTAGAATAAAACATTTTACATTTCAAGGCCTCGCTATGTTGAGGTCAGAATAATAGACACGACTCTTCTCGTGCTCTGGTAGTAAGAGCTTCTTTTATTCTTCCAGGTTTAAAGAGTTTTGATAATGAACATCTGAGCTGAGAGAACAGGAGAACAGGTGTCATGCTGGAGGAGGATTTCAATTTTAAAAGTTAATCTTTTTAATGGCTCCTTTTCAACCAAGATGAACCTTGAAAAATGTTACATAAAGGAATTAAATATCAATAAATGATAGAAACAAATAAAACACAAAATAACAGGGAGTACAGGGCCGTTCATTCTTTGAACTAAACGTCCCTGAGTCGTGTTTCGACAGTTTGTTTAATTCTAAGGCCAAAGTTGATCTGTCCTTGTGATTTTCTGTGTTTTACTTCAGTGGTTTTGTGGTGATGAGGTCGTGATCTTGTGTTTTTAGTGTAAATCTTTCTTCTCTGACTCATCATCATCTCCTCTGGTCACGAGCTGATGGCGGAGGTGTCTGTGGGGGGGGGGTTTCCTGTGACTAAGCATTGGATTCAGTTCCTTATCTTCTTCTTTTTTTGGACTTTTTGTTTCAGCATCACATCCAGTAAAAGGATTTTTGGATTTAAAGCGGTTGACTGCATTTGAACCCGATGGCTGAGAGAAAGCTCTCACTTCTCTAAACGTTCCAGGACGTTGACCCAGCGTTTCACTTCCTGTGTCTTTACAGTGGGACTGAAATCAGTCATGGAGGAACCGCGGCGAATCGACCTGACGTACGTCACAGAACGCATCATCACCTTGTTCTGCCCTCCTGACTGCGCAGAGGAGACGTACCTGAGGGGCCTGCAGGAGATCAGTGTCATGCTGCAGTCCAAGCACGGACACAACTACATGGTAGAAGCACCACTGGATGATAAACAGGGGGCCAGGGGCCACATAGTGGGGCCAGGGGCCACATAGTGGGGCCAGGGGCCACATAGTGGGGCCAGGGGCCACATAGTGGGGCCAGGGGCCACATAGTGATGTGATGTTGCTAAACATATTCAGAAAAAAGTAAAAGAAAACCAAGATGCTGTCATAAGAAACTGAAAATAACACATTTCTGTCTTTATATATATTTTTATATCCTTTAATTTTATAGTTACATGCTATATAAATAAACTTTGACTTGACTTGAATGCATTAATATGGGTCATTACCAAAAATCAACAGAGAGATTATATTACTTCTCTATATTATATTATATTATATTATAGATTCTATGATATGTTTTACTGTCGATCAAAGTTATTATCCAGTTCTATTAACATTTGCGATGTTTAGATAATGACGAGGCTGCAGGTGAATTAAGAACTGATGATACAATTGTAATCCTCTGATTGTTAACTTTTATAATTAAACTCAAATGTTTTCCCACGTTTTGTCTTTTCAGCTCATCAACGTCTCTCAGAGGAACAACAGCCTCACACAGATGAACCATAAGGTAATTACAGTGTTTACTGAAGGTAGTAAATACTTCAGAGTATCATAAAACACAGAGTGTGTGTTGTGTTGTGTTGTGTCAGGTTCTGGACACGTGTTGGGTGGATCTCGTGGCTCCCAGCTTGGATCAGATTTTCAGTGTGTGTTCGACGATGGAGAACTGGCTGCAGGCCAACGTGAAGCATGTGCTGGTTTTACACTGCAGGGTGAACTCATCTCATTCTTCAGCAAACGTTCAAACTGCATGTATTGTGTATTTGTCCTGATCTGACGTGTGTCTGTTCTGCACAGGGAGGAAAAGGACGGCTCGGAGTCCTGATCGCCTCGTACATCCACTTCAGCAACATGTCAGCCAGGTAACTGGTGTCAGGGGGAATTAGTTCAGATGTTATCGAGTCAGTGATGCTAAAGATGCTCATAAAGGGCCATTTGAACTTGATCTAACTTATCACAAACATGAACACGTGAACAAACATCAGCGAGATAAGATCTTTTCTATCTTTGGAAATATGGCCCATGGCCCATCTCCTAACATGGGAGAGGTGGGTTTATGACCAACACTGCAGCCGAGATGCTTTATAACAAATCCACAATAAATATAAATATATTTAAAGGGTTAGATTGTCTCCACACCATAATAAACATTTCATAAACAATCAAATAAAAAATAAGTCAATGAGAAACTAATTTAACAACAAAAATTGACATTTCATCTCGGACGGATAGTATGATCCTCAAAGGATGAATGCAGAAGATCCTGGAGAGCGCCATCATCAGGCCCAAATCGGTTTATTAAGCTCTGTCCCGTGCTGAAAAACTAAATTATTCATCTAAATAAATATAAATTCAATATATTGTATTACAAATAATATAGTCTATGATATAGAAAACCATTTCTTTTAAAAATTAATAAAACACAGTGAATAAAACACAGTCGGACGTGTTTTCCGATCAGAGACAGAACATTTCTGGGTTTCCAGCAGACAAAGGTTAGGATGAAGAGACTTTGAGCTGCAATTTGATTTTCATGCCGAGTTATAAACACGCCAGTTTATTGAACATCGTTACATAACTCTCTGTTTTTTAACACTTCCTCATTTAGTCATGTCCAGTATCAGGTCAGTCAGCTGCAGCTCGGTGGAAAGTCAAAATGCAGAAAACACAGAGATGAAGGTCGATTTCCAAACTGTCAGTGAGCCGTGTGTGTGTGTGTGTGTGTGTGTGTGTGTGTGTGTGTGTTTGTGTTTGTGTGTGTGTGTGTGTGTGCGTGTGCGTGCACGCTCCCTGGTCATGACCGGACTCACTGTTGAGAAATATCTGATGATGTGTGTGTGTGCGTGCAGCTATGCAGGCGTTTGTGAACCATCATAAATCAGTCGCTTCTCTGACACTACTAAAGAACGGGGGCCACCAGGGGGCAATCAAAATTATTATTACTATTATTATTATTATTATTATTATTTTGCGTCGTCCATCTTTATTTAAAATCGATGATGTTATCTGTTTGTGTAAAAGTTGAACCTCATGTTCTTCACTTCCACAAACTAAAGTGTTTTTGCAGAATTCTATTCACAGCGAAGTTTTGACCTTTTGGATATGAAACCTCGTCACTTCAGCTTTTTATTCTAAGAGACATTTGTCTCAAAATGAGTCATATTTACTGTATGAATTCTTATTTTTGGCCTTGACCTTTGACCTCCAAGTTCTGAATCTGTTCATCTGTTCGTTCAAGGTGACGTTTGTGTCAGACGGGATAAAACTCACAGTTATTTTCATTCTACTGTGGCAGAATATCAAATATTTCCTATAAACCTCTTTCTGCTCGGCCTGATATAAAGCTGGTGAAGTGAGGGGTTGGTGCTACATGCATCTTCATCATCATCTTCATCGTCTGAATAACCTGCCCCTCCCTCAGTGCAGACCTTTCTCTGGACCACTTCGCCATGAGGAGGTTCTACAACGACAAGCTGTCCGGCCTGATGAGCCCGTCACAGAAACGGTAAGGACGGAGCGCCGCAGGTCAGAGGTCAACACCCTGACCCTTCCAGCCTCTGATCTGTGATGTACGTCGACCTCAGGCTGTGACGTCACCGATCACCTGACTCATCCTCTTCTGGAATAGTTCAATAACCGTGTTGTGGTGGTTTGTCTGTGCAGGTACGTGTGGATGCTGGCGAGCGTTTTGAAAGGAGGACTGAGGATGTGTCCGTCTCCGTCTTTCCTTCTCTGCGTTGCTCTGCACTCTGTTCCCAAGATAAGAGCAGATGGAGGTAGGCAGCAGACGTCTGATCGGAATTAGAGGGAGACACAGCATGTGTCCTAATTATAATTATATATGTTGTATGTGTCCTTTTCCTCTGTATTTCACTGACCCAAGACAAATTTCCACATGTGACAATAAAGTATATTCGATTTGATTTGACGTCTGTCACGTAGGTCAGAGGTCGGCTGAGTTTACACCTGCTGGTTAAGTTTGTCGAAACTCATCAAAGTCAAGAAACAAGATCAAGCTGAAGTGAATGTAGAGAAAACAAACAACTCACTGAACTGAACGCCTGTTATTACCCATAATCCTCTGCTTCCTGAACCAGAAGACCTGCCTCTGTAACTAATCAACAAAACTCTGTGTAGAATTCTTCATACTTTAAAAGTTTCCTGCTGAATATTGGACCTAAACTCTGGTTTTTAATAACTTCTAAGTCTTGTTAAACTCATCTACAGGACGACTTTGGCTTCACGACCAAAACAACTTTGTCTGTTTGTCTTTAATCATTTTATAAATCCTGTTTTTAATATTGAATAACTCTTCTCAGGGTGTTGTCTCTTTCTGAGAGTTTACCAGAGCCTCCAGCCTGTGTGCACATCAGCAGTTTAGTAAGAAACACATCACACATGCACACACACACACACACAGACACACACACACAGTTACACACGATGTAGGTGGTAACGTGTGCTCATGTCCTCTGCAGCCATGTTGCAGGACAGACGGACAGACTCTACTTCATACTGCAGCCGGCTCAGCTGCTCACAGGAGACATCATGGTGAGTGTGTCTGTACTTCACTGAGAGATCATTTAAACCTCGACCTGATGTGATTAACTAAAATACTCATCACATGACTGATAATTAATCACTAATGAATCACTTAATCACTGTAATTAGTCCCAAACTATAGCAAATTCTCAAGAAATTTGGCCCCTGTTAAATAAAGCAATACGATTTTATTTTGTTGCTGAAAAACAAGGATATTATATAATACATAAAAGCAATCATAATAAATACTTGTGAACTTAAAATAATAGATTTTATTGTTGTTTTTTTATTTATATATGTGAAGCTCTGTAACTTTGTGGAGAAAAGTGCTGTATAAATAAAGCTATAAATAATCATAGATAAATAATTATGAGAAAAATAAATGAGAATATAATACCAATGATATGATCATAATGATCATTTATTATTATTAGAACTATACTATTATTGTTAGTTTTGCTTTGTTGGACATGTTATTATGCATTAAGCAGCGTGACTGTGGTGGAGCAGTGTATTTACAGTGTGTGTGTGTGTGTGTGTGTGTGTGTGTGTGTGTGTCCTGGCTGTAGGTGGTGTGTTATGATAAAAACAGCCGGTCCGACCGTCGTCAGGTCGTCTTCCGGCTCCAGTTCCACACCGGCCTGGTGCACCAGCACAGCCTGACGTTCCTGAAGGCCGACCTGGACTGTGCCAGTGAAGGTATCCACTGTTTATCACAACCTGCTGCTGCTGACGTGGTCTGCACGGCGCCACCTGTTGTTTCAGCTGCTCCGCCACTGCTCTTAATCTGTAACTGATAAACCTCTCCTGCCTCCTCTTGTGCAAACTGACCTGGACTCACCTGTGTGTCTGCTGAGCAGGTGTGAGGAGAACGCACCTGTCTGATCTCTCTCTCTCTCTTTCCTACTGTTCCAGATCCTCGGTTCCCAGACGACGGCAAAGTGGAGCTGTTTCTGTCTGAGAGTCCTGAAAAGATCAGAGGTGAACTCACTCGCACGGAACATGATTTATTTCTCTATTTTTCTGTCTTTTCCGGTTTGATTGAAGCTACAGAAACGGTGGGAGCCAGCAGACGTCAACACGGTGAACAACACAACTGAGAATAAATCTGAAATGTGCTTCAGATGTTTTTCAAGCTTTGATCCAGAATCTGCAGAAAGACTGGTTCAAGTTTTCATATTTCTTTTATTCTTCTAAAAGAAAGGAGATAAGAGGAACTATGATCACGGTGCATCTAGTGTCCAAATCTGAATCTAATGGTAGAGACACAACATTTACTGAAAATCCATCCCACGGTCGAGGAGACATTTCTTTCTGCAGCGGTCAATCAAGAAGTAAAAATAAAGTAAAAAGAATTCACAGTTATTCACATAAAAAGCAAAGGTTTGAGGAAATTAGAAAAATATGTAGGACTGGAGGATAAAACAATAATCATCACAATACAACAGCATTAATATACAAATAATCTCCAGTATATGTAGATATAATACTTCAGTCTTTAAACTTTAAATAAATAATAATGTGACAATTATCATGATTATTATCAACTGATATGAAAGTTGTGATTTTTGACAGATGGCAGAAACATGGTTTTACTGCTTTCCTGTTCTGTAAGTAATGTCGTGACCCCTCGTTGACCCCTGTGTGACCCCTCGTTGACCCCTGTGTGACCCCTGTTGTGTTTGCTGACGTCGCTTCCCCGTCTTTGAACCACAGACCAACACACAGACACAATATTTGTGACGCACAAAAGCTGCACCAAACTTCATTGTGGGTCTCCACTGAAGCAGAAGAGACAGAAGTGACTCAGAGAGAAACATCACGCACACACGCACACACACACACACACACACACACACACTCCTCACCCAGCTGGGGGCAGTGTTGGACACCAGGACCTCCGGACATACTGTACACTCACACTCCTCGCCTCTCAACAGGAAGTAATATGAGCAGTTATCACACACACACATCTGACAGGAATTCAGATTGGAGATACTGAACACAGGGGCAACACACACAGACACACACACACACAGACACACACACTCACACACACACACAGGCGGGGAAAACCAAGACACACACTCACACACTGATAGACAAAATTAAACTATTTTACAATTTGAATAAATCTGGAATAAAACCAGCTGGTGTTACTGTGTGTTCACACACTGTAGATGTGTGTGCAGGTGTGTGTAGGCGTGTGTGTGTGTGCAGGTGTGTGTAGGCGTGTGTGTGTGCAGGTGTGTGTAGATGTGTGTAGGTGTGTGTAGGTGTGTGTAGGCGTGTGTGTGTAGATGTGTGTAGGTGTGTGTAGGTGTGTGTAGGTGTGTGTAGATGTGTGTGTAGGTGTGTGTAGGTGTGTGTAGGTGTGTTGTTGCTGTTCCACTGACTCCTGACCAGCGCTGCCTCTGTGTCTGCTGCTCTGTTTGTTACCTCCATGTTCAGGCAGAGAGCTGTGGCACAACGGCGACTCTGTGACCGTGGACTACGACACCTTGGACCCTCTGGTCAGACGAGACTCGTACAGAGAAACGTCTCCTTCTCAAGCAGGTGAGCTGGTTTCTGAATTACTTCTTTCTTTCACTTTCTCCTCCTGCTGGTTTTTATTACCGTGGTTTCCCCTGATTTACTGGACGTGATTAAACTTGGGCAGAATTAAAAAGAAAACCACGTCAGCTCTGCTCCAACACACTGTGACCTTTAGTCATCACGTCCCTCATGTCTCTGACTCCTCCGTATGCTGGTGACCTGCTTGTAACTTTCCAAAGTTCGCCGCTCAGTTTCAGATATGCTCATGTACTTTTCCTTCCTGACTCCAGAGGATCGCTGCAGATCTGTAATCAACTGTGAGATTCCAGCAATGATTCATTTGACTATTAGTGGAAAATGTTTATTCTCTTGTTTCGATGTTATTTGATTTCATGTGATTTTAAACTCACTCGGCTGTATTTTAAGTTTCATCCGTCTCGTCCGTGCACATGTGCAACTGAAAGGGCTTTTTAAAACTTTTAGATTATATCACTGATGATTAGTCTGAAGCAAAGTCGAGAATAGAACATATGACCACATGTTGCATATCTCCAAATGTTCTTTGGAGGATTTTCAGTTTAACAATTAACGCTGTTAAACTGGACGTACATGTCGCTCTCGTGTGGGTGTAAAGCAGCTGCTAGCAAACATTTAGCCAAAATAACTTTATAAGGTGATAATGTTGAAGGTTTAAATCTTTAACTGTATCTCTGGCTGCTGGTTGGATGCTGTGTCCCTCCGCGGGTGCAGATGAGATTTGGACTGTGGCCGTCGCTGTGGTTCAGCCTTGTGGGTAATTGTGCGATCATCAGGGCGACAGTTTACAGCTGTTGTGGCCACAAAGGCCTCTTTGACGTTCCTGGGATCGGGTGCAGCAACAATCATCTCGACAGCAGCAGCGAGCCGAGAGCCGTGGATGTGGGGGCGGCTGTTTTTCCAAGGAGTTTCAATTTAGTTAGAAAAACTACTCTCACACCCACGCACACACACACACACACACACACACACACACACACACAGGAAAACAACAACACGAGAACACACGTCCAGACGGCTGAAACAATCACTTCCAACCAGTGGTTGAGGTTTCTGTTCCAGCTGTTTTATGCCGTTGCTAAATCTGCTCCGTCCAGCCGTGTAATTTAGATCGAGTGAGTGTCGGGGATGAAATGCAGAAAAGTAGCATGTAATGTACACACACACACACACACAGACACACACACAGACACACACACATACACACACACATGGCCATTACATTTAACCGCCAGCACACACGCATGCACATGAGCATAATGAGGGTGCCAGGCAGTTAGCGACGCAGCCAGTCACAAGAATGTTGTTTTCAACCACAGGTGGTTCTACTTTAACCCGCTCACACCCCCCCTACCCTCCCTCCTGTGTATCACTCCATCTCCACATCTTCTCTTCCTCCTCCTTTATCTCCTCCGCTGTCTCTCCCTCCCTCCCTCCCTCCCTCCCTCTCTCTCTATCTGTGCGTGTTGCTTTCAGGTTCAAGTTGCAGGTTGCAATTTGTCCAACATGTCCCCCCCATCCCCCTTCTGCACACAAGTCTCTCCGCAGCCCGCCCCCATGTTTACATTCCCCTCTCCATATTTGGCCGGCTCAAGGTCCTTGTGCTTTGTGTGTTTTTTAAAGTGCATTATGTGTGCTGCACAAACTCCTCCGTGTGTGTGTGTGTGTGTGTGTGTGTGTGTGTGTGTGTGTGTGTGTGTGTGTGTGCGCCTGCAGGTCTGATGAATGATCCACAATTCAGTTTCCTTCTGCTGCTTTCTCCTCTGACTTGGAAATGCATGAGCGCACACTCTCTCCACAGCGTCCACCTCTACCTGTGTCAGCCCTGGACAGGATGCAGGGCAGGGGGAGTGTGTGTGTGTGTGTGTGTGTGTGTGTGTGTGTGTGTTGGTGGGGGGGGGAGGCCAAGCCAAGCAGAGCAATGGCTTATTTCTTGGTGGCGGTGAAGGCGGGGATTCATGGTGCAGGGACGGGGCAGGCGAGGAAAGAGTGCAGGAGTGACATGAGAAAGGGGGAAAGAGAGTGGGAGGCTAGAAGAGGAGAGGGAGGGGACTCAGGGGGAGGAAGAGGAGGAGGAGGAGGAGGAGGTGGGGGGGCGTTAGCACCTTAAGAGAAAGAATGTTCTTTGCTTGTCTTCCTGTGGCAGCCTGAGACACAGAGAGGTCCACAGCTCGGGAGGGAAACACAGACCTGAATCCTTCCAGCCGTCTCTCTTCCTCTCTCTCTCCCCTCATCCTCTCCATTCAGTCCTCGTGCTCACCCCTCTTTCCTCCCTCTGCTTGTCATCTGCTTCTCTTTTCCTCTCTCTCTCGACTGCGGAGCGTTTGCATCCTGTTTCTAGTCTGCGGAGGGATCAGTGAAAGTTAACTGCTGACGGCCGCTGAGGTAAAGTGAGCTGCTTCTATTTGATGCTGAGTCTTTGAATCTGTTCCTCCTGCTTGTTTATCACTCTGTGGATGTTTTTTTCTCATCCGTGCATCTCTCTGTGTGTGAGAACTGTCTGAGCAGCTGTGAGGTTTTTACCACGCGTGTCTGGAATTTGACTTTTATTGCCTCTCTGGACTGAAGAGGTTTTGCTCGTACGGCTCTGGAATGCTCTGGATGTATTGTCACTGTACACGGCAGGTTTATCTGATCCAAGTCCTTTATCAGAACACAACTTGCTCTTCTAGTTAACGTCACTGTCCTAAATGTTTTAGAGCTGCAACGTAAGATTACTCTTAAAAATGTACGTCACAATTTTCTTTTTGTGTTTTGTCCAACTAGACCAAAAGGATTTTCACATAATTCAACAAAAAAAGCAACAAATCCTCACAGTTGTGAAACCAGAACAAGATAACGTTTGACTTAATCCTAGAGAAGAAACATAAAATGATCCAAAAGGTTATTTGGATAATTTTCAGTTGTTTAACTAATGATTAATTAATTTTTTCAGATTCTATTGTGTGTTTGATGTGGTGCAAGACAAAGAAATCTGTTTGTGTATCGTTACAGTTAAAGTATAACTTTGTGTGTGTGCATGCATGTGTGTGTGTGCATGCATGTGTGTGTGTGTGTGTGTGTGTGAGCTTCTACTTCGCTCTATCTGACCTCAGGTAGACGTCCATGACAGACACGTCCTTTGCGTGACACACACACACACACAGACACACACACATATATACTGTATGCATCCGCCAGCCCACACAAAGGGGTCTCTGTGTTATCTACATGAGTCTGAAGTGATGGCTGTGATCCAACAGGTAGAGTGTGTGTACGTGTGTGTGTGTGTGTGTGTGTGTGTGTGTGTGTGTGTGTGTACGTGTGTGTCATGATGAATACCACATACAGTAGTGGTGCAGGGAGTCACACATACTGTGAATATGTTCAATAAGAGGTTTTACATTTCACTTCTAGTCGGATGCTTTTCAAGACAAATTGTTTAATTCACGTTTTTGTCGATTAATCATTTATAGAATGAAACAGCTCCACTGAGATCTTTGTTAAAGTAACTCTCTCTATCGTTTTCTATAACTTTATTTCATTGGATTCTGGTTATTCAACAAAACCTGCCACAGAATTATGCAACGTGTGCTCTTCTTTACTAAATTTAACTTTATTTTGTAGAATAAGTATCAATAAATTGTAAATCCCACTTGTTGGGCTCTAGTTCATTCTTTGATTTACAGGGAGTTTGAAATCATAAGACTCTCCTAGAATTTAATATCAATTGGATATGAGGCAGAAAATGATTTTACTGAAACACAACACTATCATCACATACGTGTTGTGTTGTTTCTTTAACTGTAACTTCAACATGCATCTGTCGTCACTGTTAACATGTAAACCTGACGGTGTTTGTCTCCTACAGCTCCACCTCATGTTCTCGATGGCAGTTTGTACGCCGGCGTGAGGAAGACGAGCGGTGAGGAAGGAGTTGCGTTCCCTCTGACCAGCATCAGTCCCAGCTGCAGCGACCGAGCTCCGTCCGCCAGCAGTGACTCAGGCCTGTCGGTCGCCTCGCAGGGGAGGACCACGGCCAGGCAGAGGAGAGGACCCGTGAAGGACAACAGTGCCCAGGCAGCGCGGCTGCTCTCTGGGCTGGACTTTGAGATCGTTCAGCCTCTTCTGGAGGTCATGACTGAGCTGGCTGCGTGCGGTGGAGGGGGAGTGGAGGTGGCTCGAGATGAGTCCGGACTGGGACACACTCTCAACGGAGAGGCTTCATCCAGCGAGAGGGAGACAGACATACTGGACGATGAGGACGAAGCCGCTGCTCCTGCTCTAGAGGAGCCAGGCTCAACTAGTATCTGCTCCTTGTACTCAACACGCTCCTGGGTTCAGCAGCAGCAGATGGCGGATGTTGTTGGTGATAATGACCTTGACATGGATGCACAGAGGAGGTTGAGCAGAGGGAGAGCAGCGAGGCCACCGCCTCTGGTCGTTCCTGACACACCACCTCGAGGAATCAGCAGCAGCCAGGCTGTGCACAGGGGACCGCTGGACGAGGGGGGGGCGCACAACCTCACACAAAACACAGATGACACACGTAACGCACAGTCTGCTCACACTACACAAAGCTCATCTCACCACGAGGACGATTTGGCTTCGCTGACCACGGACGTCGACGAGTCCATCGAGCAGCTGAACCTGCTGATTCTGGATTTGGACCCGACCTTTGTTCCTGTTCCAAACAGCTGTGCCCCCCTGTCCCGCTCGGCCTCCCTGCACACCAACGGCCTCAGCCACAAGGGGACCACACATCTGTCAGGTAGGACCAATCTCAGCAAATCAGTTTATAGTGTAAAAGGGTTTATTTAAAGACATTTAAAGGCAGCTGAACATAGACTGTAAATAAAGATGGACGACGCATCTCCACTTCCTCCCACTATCCAGATATGCAGCCAAAATATATCAAGGATATGAACGATGCCATCTTGTGTCATTCGGGGTCCGTCTCAGCTGTCAATCATGACGTCTCAGCCTGTTTTTATATCATCAAATACATAATCGAAACCACTTGAACAAACATCAGTGTGATAAGAACGACCTACAATGACAGAAACCATCTTTGAGAACTGTACATTGGTTGTTTTCTTTGGTCCATGTCCCATCTGCTAACATGGTGGAGGAGGCCGGGTTTATAAGCTGCACTGCATCCAGTGGGCAGTGAAGATGGCTCCACCTGTGAGGAACTGTAATCTCGTCCATCTTAAACACTGCTGACTAACCTTAAAGTTACATACTGCAGCAGATTACTTTTGCTGTTGTAACTTTCATAGAGTAACTGATTACATTCTGACCAAAGCAGCACAAACTAAATTCCCCAAAAAGCCACCAGCTCCTGAATTCCATGAGGAGTTTGTGTGAAGAGCTGTGTATATTTTGGGTGAACTGGTCCTTTAACAGTTTAAACATTGTCACATTATGACCGGCTAAGGAAAATACACCTGTACCAACAAGCTGGAGTCAGATGAAGCTTCTCTGGTTCACGCACAGAGAAGCTTTCATACCCATGAAGGATTGTGGAGACCTCCACCTGAGAGAGAGGAGGACATGTGGCTGAGGTCGGGTGTTTTACAAGTGTGCTGGTGTGTGCTGGTGTTTACTGGTGTTTGCTGGTGTTTGCTGGTGTTTGCTGAACGGGTGGAAGCGTTTGATCCAGTGGATGTTTCTGCTGTGTGAGCAGAGTCGGGACCTCAGTGTCGTGTTTACCGTCCAATCTGTCGTGTCGTGAATGGAAATATACCGAGAGACCAAATGACATAAGGGAAACAAAGACAGAAAGTTATGGAGCAGAAGCTTCGTCAGATCGTCAGAGAACAGAGTCTGAGTCCTGCTGGTTTGTTGTGAAGCTTGTTCGCTCAGACTTCCTGGTAAATACAGTGAATTTAACAAAGTGTGAGGACGGATACGTGAAGTGATGTCGGCTGAACATGGCCACAACTAGAACTATCGCACTGTAACCTTTACCTTTGGAAACACAGCAACATGAGGTCACTGTGACCTTGACCTTTGACCTCCAGGCACCAACATCTAATCAGTTCATCTTTGAGTTCAAGGGAAAGTTTGGACCAAATTGGAAGAAACTCCCTCGAGCTGATTTTAAGAAATCATGTTCAAGAAAGACATCAACTAACTTTGTGAGGCCACCATGACCTTGACCTTTGACCTTGGGCTACCAAGAGGAAATCCAAGATCAAGTGAGTGTTTGTGCCAAAGAATCCCCTCAAGTCATTACGGAGATACTGCATTCACAAGGCAGACAATGTGATGTGTGAGGTCACAGTGACCTTGACCTTTGACCTTTAGCCACAATCCTGAGTTATTTTTTAATTATGTGTTGATTTATTGTCCCCCCCAACCACGTCCTGTCAAACAGCAGTGCTTCATTCTTTCTTGTTGCCTCTGAATATGACCCAGTAGGTGATTTCGTTTTGTTGCTGCTGCAGTTGCGTTGTGTTTATAACTCACTTCTCGGAGACGCGGTGGGACGATACCTGTTTTCCTGACCCGCGGGTCTCAGCTCGGCCTCGTCTCCACTGTTTCTTCTCCCTCCGCTGACACACACCACAGATTTATTCCCTCTCACATCCACTGGGACGGAGCCTGAGGGAAGAGGCCCATCTCTGCCCTGACCTTTGTCCATGATTGATTTTCTGTTTGAGGACGGCGGGTCGCAGGACGTTAACACTTCCCACCTCTTCACGCAGCAGCTGGTTCTTCGCAGCTCGACCCTCCGAGTGGCGGCGCGACGTGGGAGCTCCCCGCCAGGCGAGGGCGGCGCCGACAGCTGCCCTCTCCTGTGGTTATCAGCGCCCGCGGCCGTGTGCCACGCAGGGTTACTGCTGACGTTTAACCTCTCACCCTGCGTTGTGCATAACGACAGGTCTTCTAAGTTCCCCTTGAATCCGAGCACAGGAAATGGACCATGAGTCTGTATGCACATGGGTCAGCGAGTGTGTCAGGGAGCTGAGGGCTGATATTTCCTCAGGGGCATATTTCTCTGTGTGTCTCAGCGTCTGACTGTGTTTGTAACATGTGTTTTTCACGGGGATGTTTGGTCAGCGGTCAGGAATGCTTTTGAAGTTTGACACAACGCTTTGCTCGCCCGTGTGTTTGCATCATACCTTCGCTCTCCCTCTCATCATCTCCGAGCTGCACGCTTCAAAAGAGAGGAGCGAGTGCAGCGGGTATCGAGTGACCCTCGACCCTGTGAACGCCTCGGTGACGGCTCCCTCCGCAGGCCCTCTGGTGCGGGAGAGAAGACGGATTAGTTTCAGTCGGACTCGCTCGGTCTTTCATGTGATTTTCGAGGTGATGGATGTTCACCGCGAAAGAGGAGCGCACAATGTTCCTCATCGCTGTTTACGGTTGATATGCACAATTGAGTATGAGCCCATTTGTGGTGAATCACGATAAAAACCCGTCAGCCGCTGGCTCCGCTTTATGCTTTTTGTGTTTCCAGGCTGCAGTAAAGCCAGATTTGATTTTATTGTACAAGCTCAGGAAAATAACTCAAATATATGGAACTGAGACTCGGCTGCAACCGTAAAAAGTTTGTAAGCCGATAAATACTGTCTCCATCTGAGTTACGTTTCAAATCTCAGTGTCAGGATGAAGATTTTGCCCATTTTTAAAAATTTTCAAAAACAACTGAACACAGCAGATTCTTGAGGGACGGCTACGACTTGCAAGGACCTGAAAACCGCCTCTAGCCCTGAACCTGGTCCTCAGGTGATAATGTTTTTTACTGCTCTGCTGCTAAAAATAAAGGTTTTCAACATCAATATTCAAAATTAAACAGTTATCAAACAGTGCTAATAAGGATTCACTAAACTCTGTTGTTAAAGATTGACAACTTTCCCTTATGTTAAAAACTGTTTCCTTTTGCACGTGGTTAATATCGTGAAATGGTTTCTTTGAACCTAAACCTTGATCTCTTCTCAAAGCTGTGAGGTCTCCACTCCACTGACAAACTTCTTGAATCTATGTTAAAACACTTTCCATTACGTTAGAGTAGCAGTGATATCTCTCGTTTCATCATCATATCCCTCAGAAGAAGTCAGTACAGTTAATTATCAGTATTAAAGGACAAGTTCAGTTGGAGCAGGTGATCAGGACCAAACAAATAAAGACATTTTACCGCCATGAAGGGATTATTTTCAAGGACAAAATTCACATATATTTAATTTTGAGGAACAAAGATTTTTAGATTGAATCGATGTCAATAACTGTGACTCTGCTTGGTATGAACGTCTGAGGGCAGACTTTCCCCAAACAACACAAAGACACTGACCTATTAGAGCACAGCCTTTGCTTCTCAGTTAGTTTTATATCCATATGTTAAATCCATCGTGCTGCTGGAGGACAACATCTCCTGGAGGCAACCTGCAGGATTTACAGTGTGTATAAGGCGAGCGTGGGTTTGTGAGGGTGGACGCGTTCCAGCCCAGGGGGCGATGATCTCCTCACATCTGAAAACAGAAGGACTGATTGTTCCAGCAGATGTTTTTCCGATGAAACGCTGTGATGCTCCAACATCTGGTCACACAGACGCTGGCCTGATGACAGCAGCTCCGCTCAGCTGATAAACACACGGATAGGAGCAGTCTGTCAGGCACACACACGCTGTCATCACCTCTTACTGTTGGGATAACAAAGTGTCAATACTCTCTCATGTGTTGCCTTAGAAATGACTGTTGCTGTTTATTTCATTTGACAGATGACGTGTCTGATTATAATCTGTCTGAATCTCAGCCTCCTTGTCTCTGCTCCTGATCAGGGTGGAAGCAGCAGCAGCAGGTCAGCAACGTGACGGACTACGCTGCTCTACGCAGTCCAGGATGGGGAGGGGGGGGCGGACCTCAGACCTTCAGGGGCTCCCCAGCCTACAGTCCCCCTTTCTCACCTTCTCGGGTAAAGTTAACAGATAAACCTTCACCTGCTGGGAGCTGAACAATAGTTACTGGTCCCATGAAATAAACCAGCTTCTTCCAACTATCCAGGACGAGCGACTAGAGCGTGAAGTTAACATGAGTGAGCTCAGAGATTAGATTCATTAAAGGAGAAGCCGAAGTCCTGATGTCACCATAACACAGTGTGTCCAAAACTAAGGGGCCACAGATTCTGAGTCATCAAAAGAAGAAGCTAAAATATTTTCTGACGAATCAAAAATCCGACTGTGAGAATATAAACCTCCCGTTTGCTGCAGAAAAGACTTTAACACATAAAGACAAATGTCTTTTACTGTTTTTAAGTGTTTTCTGAATCACCTCCCGAGTGCAAAGGTTTCACCAGAACAAGTTCCCCCCCGACACTGTTTAGCAGGGACACCGCCGCTGCTTCCTGGGCTTAGTGCCCAAGACGATTGTGATCGGTTTAAAACCGAGCCAGAGCCTTTTCTCTTTCAGACCACACAGCTCTGTGGAGATGCGTCTGGATATGTAAGACTAACCCGGCCTGGAACCCAAACCTTTATGTGCTCCTCTCTCTGCAGAGCGTAGGGAGCAGTGTTCACTTCACAGATCCAGACCACCCGGCGCAGCCTCTTCCCTCAGAGTTCATCTTCAGAGTTCATCTTCAAAATGGACCGAAAATATAGTTTTGTCCAGTTTGGGAACAATTCATGACAATTTTAGTTTCCAGCAAAATATTATTCAAGCATAACAAAGGAGCTGCAACTCCCTCGTCATGATGGAAACCAGAGCTGTTAACCTGATACTGCAGACCGTTCCCATGAGTAGTTATCAGACTGTGATAATGATGATGTGGCCGAGCACAAGAAAATCCACATGAGGAAATACGACATTGTATTCAGTCTCTTTGAGGCGAGATAGAGACAAGAGGCCAAACTCAAGGACACACGATAAAACTAACTTTTCTAAATCTTGAGGGCGAACAACACGAAGTGTCACTGAATTATGTCCGAGAAAAAGTGAGTTATAACTTGAATCTGTGACACAGAGAAGTTTCGCGAGTGTGTAACTTTATCTGCGTCTGTGCATGTTTCTCCCCCATCTCTCTCTTTTCTTTTTTCCTCTCCTTCTCTTCTTGCACACATTCTTACGGCTGGATGGCATGAATGGCCCAAGTGTTTACACCAAAACACAGACTGTAGCCACACACAGATCTCAAGACTGATGTCTGCTGGTGTGTCTGCTGGTGTGTGTGTGTGTGTGTGTGTGTGTGTGTGTGTGTGTGTGTGTGTGTGTGTGTGTGTGTCCACAAGACTTAAAGAATAAGGAAAAACATGCTCTTAACTTTCCTCCCGTGTTTCTTTTCTGACTTTACGTTTCAAGATTCTCCACAAAACCAACAGTATAAACTACCAGGGACCCGCCAGCAGCCCGGGCATCGTCCCCCAGACTCCGGCCTTCCCCGTGTCCCCCCCGACGCCCTACGGTAAGAGGTCACGTCAGAACGGACTCTCGCACTTACTGTGGGTGTGTCTGCATTTTCAATATCTTATCAGCGTCTTCCTTCTCTTCCCAGTGAAACATTTCTCTGAGGCTTCCCAGCCCAGGACCAGCGAGCAGTGGGACCAACACAGCTGGACACAAGGTACAGAGTCCCAGGAGTGTGTGTGTGTGTGTGTGTGTGTGTGTGTGTGTGTGTGTGTGTGTGTGTGTGTGTGTGTGTGTGTGTGTGTGTGTGTGTGTGTGTGTGTGTGTGTGTGTGTGAGACCATGAATATGTGTGTGGTTGACTGGCGAGACAACTAAAGTTTGAACACAAACACTCGAGCTCTTGATTGCTGCTGGACAGTTTTCAAGAGCTGTCCTGCACGTCCTCCTGGCATACCAAAACACACACACACACACACACACACACACACACACACACACACACACACAGTACACACACCTGTCCTTTACTCTATTGCTATGACTCAAAAAGGACAAATGCTTGTGGATATCAGGCCCGTGCAGGACAGCTGATGCTGGACGTCCTCTAATAATAGCTGACGGTAACAGAGGAAGTGAGCGCTGCGGACAGGATGTCCACTAACGTCCTGTTCTGGGAGGGGACGGGGGGGACGGAGAGGGGAGGGTCTTTTGTTTTGCTGGGACATCCTGCTGGAGGAGATATGCACCACACAGCTGCAGAAGGAATTTACTGTAGTGTCAAAAAAACACAAGCGTCTCTCAGCGCTCCAGTTTCATATCTGATGTCTGTGGGGAGGGGGGGGGTCTGTGTTCTCACAGAGAGGACACAAAGGACCGGCACTGTGTGAGGGGACATCTTCATAATTTAATTAAATAATTAATGAGGTGTTGAAAGTGTCCCTGAATCCCTCAGAGGGAAAGTTTGATGTCAAGACGTTTGTTAAAGTCTCTTCAGTTTGTGTAACTGTGGACGTTTGTTAAAGTCTCTTCAGTTTGTGTAACTGTGGACGTTTGTTAAAGTCTCTTCAGTTTGCGTAACTGTGGACGTTTGTTAAAGTCTCTTCAGTTTGTGTAACTGTGGACGTTTGTTAAAGTCTCTTCAGTTTGTGTAACTGTGGACGTTTGTTAATGTCTCTTCAGTTTGTGTAACTGTGAGTAAAAGTCTCTTCAGTTTGTGTAACTGTGGACGTTTGTTAAAGTCTCTTCAGTTTGTGTAACTGTGGACGTTTGTTAAAGTCTCTTCAGTTTGTGTAACTGTGGACGTTTGTTAATGTCTCTTCAGTTTGTGTAACTGTGGACGTTTGTTAATGTCTCTTCAGTTTGTGTAACTGTGGACGTTTGTTAATGTCTCTTCAGTTTGTGTAACTGTGGACGTTTGTTAATGTCTCTTCAGTTTGTGTAACTGTGGACGTTTGTGCAGCATCAGTTCTGCTCCGTGTGTTTGAAGAGGAAACTTTGATCCTTAAAGCCGCTGTGGGAGACTGCACCACTTCCTGTGGGCCCTTCACAATAAGTGCACTTCACTGCAGCAGAAGGCCTTTACTGTGAAAGGGGAAATACTGACCGTCAGTGTCCGATAAGTTTAAATAAGGTTAATTAAGACATTTTAAAACTTTCAAACACCACAATATTTTGTTATTACATGTGCAGCAGGACAAAGCAAATTGTAATAGTAAACAGAATAAAGTTTGTTTCAGTATTTAATGTCCCATACGGAGAAAATGTGTCTTGCAGCATCACAAAAACAGATTCAGTATTAAACTGAATAAAATGCATCAATTAGAAAGTTCATTCATGCAAAAGAGATAATAAAAATGTGTTTAAACCAATAAATTCAAACATTTTTCAAAAAAGGAAACAGTAAAACTAAATCATAGTCCTGGAAATTACACAAATTAATTGACAAAGTGCAGATTAAGTCATTTCACTTTGAATCGATTACCCCTGGGACGTCTATATTAACCTCCATCTCCTTTATTCATGGCTGATTCATAAAATGTTTGTTTATAATCAAATTAAGATTGAATTTAACGATGATTCGATTTAATTCAATGATCAATACAAAGTCGTAACCAGCTCTAATTCCCCTGCAGACAAAACTGAAGTGATATTTACATGTTTCCAGCTGACCTGCAGACAGAGGAGCTCAGTGTTTTAAAGGGCAGGTCCGGGTGTTTGTTGTCAACATGTTTGTCAGAACCGAGGAGGCAGGATGGAGAAGGAGCTGATGAAAGAGGGACTGTTAGTTCTCCTTTCTTTCTGCTGGATGGACAGAAGAATTAACAAAGGACACAGAATATCTCCTGCTCGCTCCCGTTTTTAGGGGCAGACGAGAGTTTCCTGTTTCCCACGTTCCAGGTCGACGACAGTCTGGGAAACAATTTGCCACGACCAGACAGAAGCGTCAGAGTTAGATTATTTTTTATTTTACGTTTTAGAGTCATTAATGTAATCGCAAGCTGCCCTGAGGCTGCGGCAACGTGTGGAGTCGCTACTGTGGGCGGTGAACTCAGTCAGACACTGAATCCCAGCAGCGCCGGTTCCCACAGTGTTATCACCGGGATGATCACACTGGGAATGCTGGGATGAATAAAAGTAGTTGGAAAATGTTGTAAAATGTGCACTAGCAGGAAGGTGAAGTGTTAGAGAGCCTCCACAGGACAGCAGGTCTGTCAAGTCGTTCTCCTACACTCTCTCTCTTCTTCCTATATCTCACCTTCACTGTCAAATCAAATAAAGACCAAGAGAAATGTAAAAACCTCCCGGATCTGCCTCTTGAACCAGATCCAGGCCTGAACAGTTAAGTGATTTTAGTGTGAAAACAACACTTTTCCTTAAATGAAATCAAGGTGCTCAAAGTCTGCACACACTCGTAGATATTGGTCCCTTAAATATGACAGATTTATTTCATCAAGACCCATGAATAATCCCTTTCAATGTTAAAAAGGAGTCAATAAAGATCCGTCCTGGGGTGAAGCGATAGCCGCTTGTTTGCAGAGAGCAGCAGGTCTCCCCCCCCCCACCCCCCCGACACTCTGACCCTGCTTCCTGTCTCTCCTTCACTGTCTCTATTTCATAAAAAGGTGGAAAAATGTACTGAATCTTTTAATCTTTTACTGGAGCCAGACCTGAACTGTATCTGTATTCGTTCCAGGCCCATAACTGCACCAAATGTTCCATGAACCTAACGAGTCAAAGAGATTCTGTGAAATGAAGTCACATCCTTCAGCTTAAGAGAGAAACAAGAAAGTCTTATAAGAGGTTTTCACGTGATATCATCAGATCAGTGAGAATCTTCTTTCTCACACTTCAGCCCCTGAACCGACCCGAAGATGAACCCTCGTCTTGAGAACTCCCAGAGTTCCTCGTGACCGCGACGTGTTGTGTAACAACATTTCTTCTGTTGACAAGCGGCCGAATCAAAATAAACAGGGATTATATGCAGAAGCTCTCAGTCGGCGGAAGCAGCTTCCGGCCAGAGGAATGTGGACGAGGTTCAGTGAAGGCAGATGGTTGCTCAGACAAAACGCTCGACTGTCTGACCGTCAGGGGTCAAGGGTCAAGGGGGACGCGCAGGGAGAGTGGTCCGGAGAGATCGGTGTTCCGTGGTGAAGAAGAGACACATGATGGTTAGAGAAGGTTTCAAGTGTCATTGTTGATGTTGAGCAGAAGGTTTTTATTATAGTTTAATCACCAAACTGTGGTCAACACTCTGAGATCCACGTGTTAACAAAGGGACAGGAACAGGTCGTCAAACCAGACAATGACCTCATCCTGCACTTTGTAACTTTGACCTGTTTGTAAACTGTATTTTAGCCTCTATTGAACTTATTATCACAGATTTTTCATGTTTTACCAACAGGCCAAAGAAACAGCTTGTTCCAAACAGGCGGGTTTAGAAAAGGTAAACTTACACTCGTGTGTTTTCAGAAAAGTCTCCTGTATCTACAATTATAATCAGATTTTTAACAGAAGAAAGATTAGTTAGTTTTTTCTCAAATCTACACGGTCAATATAAGGATTGAGTTTTTAAACGTATAAACCAGGTAGATACGATGTTTTAACAACCGTTTAAAAAGCTCAACATTTCGGGAAATTGGTAGTGAAGCTCAACATCACTAATTTAAAGGTTAGCCGTCAGGTTTTTGTCTATAATTTGAAGTTTTAACAGTTTTTCCAAGGCTCTTAAAAGATTTAATTTACGTCTGCAAAGTTATTTTCCAAGCGACGACTGAAGCCCCTGAACCGATAAACGAGCGGCACAGATGGATGGAGCCCTCGTCCCTTCCGGCTCATTTCCTGTGACAGGCGGCACATGCCTCCACCGACAGAAAAGTAAACACGGCACAATTCAATCAAGAGCTTTACGGTTTGCTTTATGACGAGCTAAGATTAGACGCAGTCAGCGTGCGGCTGCGTGCCTTTGTCGCCGGGTTTGTGGCGAGCAGATGGTGGGAGTGGACACATGCCCTGACAGAGAGGCCATAGAAACCCCCCCTCCCCAGATAACCCGAGCGCCAGCCACCACCTCACCACCGAACACCTCCTCCTCCTCTCTGTGGTCCATAAAAGGCCACATGTGACCTCTGACCCCGCTGGAATCCACTCTGATTGGGAGAAAGTGCTCGCAGCGGCCCAGCAGGAACAATGCTCAGTGGTCAGTGAGAGGAAGAGGAGGGGAGGGTATGTAGGCATCCACGGTGGGAGTAGGAGGGGGGGAGAAATTCTCTACCTCTCCTTGCTCCCTCCCTCTCTCCCTCTCTCCCTCCCTCTCTCTGTCCCTCCCTCCATACAAAGCCAGAAGTCGAGCGGTGTCACAACAAGCCAGGAGCGAATGGGGGAACTTATTTTTCCATCTGGGGGACGAAAGGAATCGGACATGGTGGCGAAATTATCGGACCCCTGAGAGAGAAGGAAACGCTTCAGCGAGTCGAGCTCAGATTCCTCAGAGGGAGAGAGAGAGCGAGAGGGAGAGAGAGAGAGAGAGAGAGAGAGAGAGAGAGAGAGAGAGAGAGAGAGAGAGAGAGAGAGAGAGAGAGACAGAGAGAAAGAGAGAGAGAGAGAAGAGAGAGAGAGAGAGAGAGAGAGAGAGAGACAGAGAGAGAGAGAGAGAGAGAGAGAGAGGGAGAGAGAGAAAGAGAGAGAGACAGAGAGAGAGAGAGACGGAGAGAGAGAGAGGAGGAGATTCCGGTAACGCTGGGAGGCAGAGCGTCACAGAAAGAGATAAAGAGTTTGAAGCAAAAAGAAGAAGAAGAAGAAGAAGAAGAAGAAGAATATTTGGGTCTAAACAGGAAGCTGCTGATCTCAGGACGCGTCTCAGACGGTCACGTCATGACTGCATCTCTGGGTATGTACCTGCTAAATGACTCAATGTGTGTTTGAATGACTCTGAACGTCACAAGTTCACCAGGTTCCATCTTTCCGAGCAGTGAAGGAACTTTGCCACCTTTCCTTGTCTCCTCTCTTCTTCTGTCCTCTGTCCTTCTCTGAGCTGGCATCGCTCTCTCTTGTTTATCCGGCGTTATCTCTCTCTGTCCGCGTCCCTCCTGGGAATTTAAAGGAGGACGCTCATGCACAGAAACACTTCCCTTGTCTCCTCCAGGCCTCTGGTATTTGGCTCCTGGAATCTTATCTTTCACACCCCTCAGTTCTCCGGACTCTCCATCGCCACGTTCTGAGCATGAAACGACTTCTCTGTTGTGGATCTACTGAAGTGCACAGCAGCGTCTGCAGCACCTCGGACGCTTGTCGGGGCGGTGAGGTGGTTTGTTCCACTGCTTGTGTCCATGATCTCATCCTGCTAAAGACGGTCTTGGCCCCGGCCGTGCAGTCAGGGAAGGCTGATGTATTGGTGGTTAACCGCGGGAGGCCGTTTCCCCGGCTTCTCTCTGCACTACTGACCTGGATTCAACTGAACAGCCCTTTGAAGGCTCTTGTTTTTGTTGGGGTGCTTATTGCTGCGTTACCCACATGTGCCAGAGCTGTCAAACACAATGAGACAACCACATGTGACTGAGCCAAAAGTTTACACGTTTCAAACTACTGCAGCAGTTTTGGACAAAACGACGTTTGGGGCGTCCAGCAGTAGTTTTCCACGTTTGCTGTAACTGGAATAATTAAGTACAGAAGCTGAATTCATGCTCAGAGTCACTTAGAAGTTAAATATGACCTGAAGAAGACAAACACATGAGCTTAAAATATTCTTCAGTTGATCGTCAAAAACACGATCAGCAGCTGCTTCAATTTCAGCTTTTCTCTCATGAGGATTTTCTGCTTTTTCCCTCTTTGACATGATTTAGTTTTTGAGTGAAAGTCACCTTCGATCTGAGCAAACTGGGTAAAGTCTTCCGCAGTTTCCTGGAAAGTATTTTAAAGGATCACAAATTATATATAACAATAAACAGTGGTCAGTTTATTATCAGTTATTAATTGCTGATGTAAACTAGGGGGTCGTTGAGGCCACTTTCACACCTGCCTTGCTCAGACCAGGTTCCAGACCAATGGACCAAATTTCAAAGTCTCTTCTGACACAGTTGGCTTCACTGCCCCCCACGATTTCCGGTGGTACTACTCTGATTTGTCCATATCTGTACGTTTTTAGAAGACGTACATAAAAACAGATGAAATGAACGCAGAGTACCGACAGAGGGCTCCTAACGTTTCTCAATACGTGTCTAACGTTGAGCATAAAAGATCCTGAAGAGACGAGATGTAAAACTGCACTGAGATGGTTTTTATATCTTTTAGGTGACACCAAAAAAGAAAAGTGTGAAATACGAGACCTCAGTAATCGATTAATTTTGCCGAGTGAGAAACATGTGGCTTTTACAGGACTGCAGGAAGAAAAAAGAGGCAGAACATTTAAAAGCACAAGGCTGGAAAGTGTCCACAGCTCCGTGGACAGAGGTTCCAGCTGAGGATGCACGGACAGAACAGGGAAAACCAGCGTTTTGTTCCCCAGACAATGAATCAACAAGAGGTCTGTGTTGTCACAAGCTGCGTCCGCGTGATGCCTTCCAGAACATCGATTGTTCTTCATGTTGATGATGTAACAGCGTCTGGCTCAACATCACAAAACACATGAAAGATCAGAAAGCTTGAGTCTATACGACGTCTGTAAGTAACGTACACTTTGACTCTTTGGTTTGATCCATGACCCAACTGCTAACGTGGAGGAGGCAGGGTTTAAGACCTATACTGCAGCCAGCCACCAGGGGGCTATCAAGATGCTTTGCGCTTCACTTTTAGGGAGTTGTCACACAGATCTCCACCAACATCACAATGATCGTCCGGCTATAGGAATGAACGAGTTGACGATCGGTGTCGGTGCTTAAAACAGCTGCTTCAACATTTAGTCCTAAGTTTCTTTTTGAATTACGTCCTGAATACACCCTGAAAGATAATCACTGAAATACTGTTGACAAAAATAGCTCCATGTAACCTCGATGTCTAAAAATGTTCCTGTAAACCACATTTCTCCAGTTCTGACCTAGATACCTGGAAAAAGGCCGAACCTCTGTGTGACGCCTGCTCAGACACTGACTCATGAAGCTCAGAGAGCAGCAACGAAAACAAAACCTCCGTCTGAAACTTAGTAAAACAACAGTGTGAGTAAAGGAGAGAGCGGCTGAGTGACTGCTTCTTTACCACAGAGCTGCTGTCATGTGCTGGTCGACCAGCAGGAGAGAAACCAGTGATCTCTTCTCCAGATGGGACGTCTGAGGAATTTTTTTTTACTTCAGCTTCAGAACACGATCACATATCTGGGACGTTTTTTACAGTTCACATTTCCTCAATGCATGAAATCACAGATATTCACCTTGAGCTCGAGGAACAGAGCAGCTTCTGTTCGTGAGGAGGAGGAGGTTTGATTTCAGTGTTTTAAGAAATACAAGAACTACAAATCCTTTTGAATCCCTGAGTGGATCGTTGTTTGTGTGATGGGGGATTAAGACCTCACTTAGTTAAGATATGCATTTTAAACTTTTCTGCAAAGTATAACGTGATATTTAAGCCATAAACATCCTCCTCATTAACACTCACTCACTCACTGGATAGTGGGAGGAATCTGAAATGTGTGGTCCATATATATTTACAGTTTATGGTCCAAATAAAAGGAAAATGCAAATCCAACCCCAAAAATCCCAAATTTCATAGAACATCCAAAACAAAATCACAAAAAAAGAGTTTCAACAAGTTTTTCCAAACAGGTGCATCATGAGTCAAAGCGTCGCTGCAGCTAAAACCTGCAGCAGTGGCTCTAACTGCACTTTATAAAGCCATCAGCTCATTATCACAACACTTCAGATGACAAGGAACTCCTCTTCTCTTTCTACCCCCCCCCCCCTTCCCTCTCTCTCTCTCTCTCTCTTCAACTGGCTCGTGACTCCGTCTCTCCGCCGCCACTTCACTCAGTCCATAAAGCTGTCGGTCCGAACGCCAGCAGAGAACAGAGGAGTCTGATTTACAGGAGAGTTTGTTCTCTGCACAAGAGAAAAGCTCACGGCTCCTGAACCGGGGGGGGATGATGACGCAGAGGAGGTTGATTGATTTGAGTTTTTATTGAAGTTGGGAGGGTGAAGCTCCACAAGTGATCACATTCTGCTGCAGAGCCGAGTGACACCAAGGAGAGAGACGCAGGAAACACTCAGTGATTCTTCAAGCTCTAATAAACACCTGTAATGAGAAAGGGATCAAACCAAGTTTTAAAACTAAACCCATCTCCACACTCACACACCTGAAAAGGACTTGACCCTTCACGTACACTGGTCATGTGGTGTAAACAGGAAGTAGATCGGCTACTCTGCAGTTGGTTGCTTAGTTACAGGAAATACTACAAACGAGGAACAGCGATGGTGAAAAGTAAGAGCAGGGACGAGGAGGAACTGACCCGGAGTCTGGAGAAGTGTTTTTGTTTCTCATGTGAAGTAGCTCCTCGTCTTTCCAAGTTGACGTCTTCGTCCTCTACGTGTACGGCTCCTCTTCTTCACCCTGAGATATTTGTGTTCTTCCAGTTTCACGTCCGTCACGTGTTAGAAACCTCATCAACACGTCCACTCGCTCACTGGGAAGCTTCCTGCTGTTTTCTCACTTGGACTCACTCTGACATTTTACCAGGGAGCTTTAGGAAAACCAAAAAACGGTTTCCAAACTTTTAATTGAACTTTATTTTACCCTGAACTAACTTTGTTTGATGACATGGAGCCTCGTGGGTCTCCGTGTAGCAGCAGGTGTTTTCCTCTTCATCACGTTCTTGCTCTTTGGCCTCGTCTTCTCTTCTCTTTGTCTGTGTGAGCGCTCTGAACAGCTGTAACACACCATAGACCTGTCAGTGTGTGTGTCTGTGTGTGTAGTTCTCACATTCCTGTAATCAGCAGGAGTCTGTAAACCCACTCATGTCGTCCATATGTATGATTGTGTACGTGTGTGTGTTTGAGTGTGTGTCCACTGTGATGTGGATGTTTGGACGTGTGAGTGGAGGAATAAAAGGAGAGAAGTGTTTCTTTGTCAGATAAAACACTGGAGCTCTGTCGCTGCTCTGAACATGTGACGGCTGCATGTTTTCCATCGTCCTGCACCTCCTCCCTGCTCCTCTCCTCCCTGCTCCTCTCCTCCCTGCTCCTCTCCTCCCTGCTCCTGCTCAGGCAGAGGCCAGCGGGCTCTGAAGTCCGAGGGAGGAGATACGAAGGCAGATATCAGCTCCAGATTGAACCCTCTGTGGTTTTATTGATTCATGGGATTGATCTGCGTCCCACGCGTGAAGGTATGCACCCGTTTTCACTCCGAGGCGTAAAACCCTCACTCTCTGGGATCAGGAGAGTGTGTGTGTCTGTTGGAGTGCGTCTTCATGTGTGTAGAGGTGGGGGTGGGGGGTCATTGGCTGGTGGAGGCTGGCAGTCGTGCCCACATGGGTCTGTGCCATCGGGAGCTGGTTTTACACGGTTCGACCCAAACTAAAGAGGCTTTGTGTTCACTCAGAGCTGAATGAGTGAGGGGGACTGAACAGCTGAGAAAACTAAAGCTGGGGGGAGGGTGTTAAGGAATAAATTTAATCAAACTTAAACGACAATAAGTTAATTTAAGACGCTTCTTACGAACAAAAAGAGAAACGTCCGATTTACACGATGTTACCGTCACTGCCCACGTCCTTTAAGTTGGCATAGTTATGAAGCAAAACATCCACTAGAGGGCAGCACTGTGTGCAAACATGTTGAGTTTGTCTTTGATGAAGTAAAATCAAATAAACTCGGAAAGTGTCTCCTCAAAAAGTTTGTGATTGGAATGTCCTCTTTGTGCCCTACGGTCGTCCTGCTTGACTGCTTGAACTATTGGTTACACTGCCCCCTCATGGTTTCTGGTGGTACTGCTCCATTTGGACTGTTCTGTCCGTATCCGCACGCGTTCAGAACACATGTACGTTACGAAATGAACAGACAGACGATACGTATCAAACAATGAGTCTTTACACTTACCTATAAAAAAGCTTCATGTTTATGTATTTTATAAATATGTAAAACAATTTTCTGGCACTTGACAGTTTAGATAAATACACATTTTCGTTGGAACCAAATTAGTTCTGAGTTGAATGGTGAGATCTTATGAACTTTTGGAAGTTCTCAGTCCGTCTCACCAGGATTCTCATTAAAGTGCGTTGGGCAGAACGTGAGTATCTATGGAGACCGGGCGGCGTGGCGGGGGAGGTGTGTGAGCACAGCAGCCTTTACAGAGCGGAGTCTGGTCTCTGAGGTCGGGGGTCAGGGGGGGGTCAGCCGGCGTTGCCACAGTTCGGGCTGTTCTGTAATTAAGTGGATGAGCTGAGATGAGATGAGGAGCAGCAGATGTGACAAACCAGGACGACGCCGTGGGAACCGACAGAGACAGAGAGACGAAGCTCGGACGCTTTCTGGGAAACTCACAGGAAGTGACAGCGGCTGTGGGAATGTTTGAGGAATCCTGCTGACCTCAGTTCAGTCAGCTGCTGTTTGTCAACAACAACAACAGCTACACAACCTGGGGTGATCTCTGCCCTCTTGTGTGTGTGTGTGTGTGTGTGTGTGTGTGTGTGTGTGTGTGTGTGTGTGAGGGGTGTGTGTGTCTAACTAACATAATCTGCTGTGGGCCCTTGACCTTTAACCTCTGAGGGTCGACACAGTGGGAGGTGACACCAAAACAATATGTGGCAGCATTTTGTCTGTTTGTCTGTCTGGAGTTATCAGGTCAGATTTATGCTCTATACACGTATTGATAATATAAACCTTTGCTTATTGACGTCATACTTATATCTATGGAAATAGATACATAATATTTATAACTGTTCTCCTGAGCAACACGTACACGTGACTATTAGCAGGACGATGTTATATCTCAGTGCCGACTAAAAATATGTTAAAAATATATCTGTTTTAGATATTTCACTTTCATATCGTGTTAAATATTTGACTTTTGATTGTTTACATTAAAATACTGATAAGTGCAGCTTCAGCATTAAATTTCATTCCCTGAGTGTCTCCCAGGTTTATATATAAAACTTTAATCTGCAATGCAACGCCAATATGTCCCACTTTGTAAACAACAAATAATATTGAAATTCTAAAAAGTAGGAGCTCCTGAAAGTTGTTCTCCTGTCACATTCCACACTGCAGAGATTAAAGGTCAGACGGACACAGAACATATGAAACATATGAGACATATGAGACATATGAGACGTAACTTTCCGTCCTGCAGCTGTCTCTCACTTCACAGATCCTCTGATCCACCAGAACGAACCTGCAGGCGTCAGCGTGGGAAAACTTCTTCTGGGGAAATTACTTTCTGCTTCTGGGAGCGTTACAGTTACATTTTTAAGATGTTTTTTGTTCAAGTGTTAAATTTGGTTTTAATTCGATATTTGATGATAAAAAACGGAGTGAAACGTCTTGATTGACAGCCGTGACTCACGTGTGTCGGTGAAACCTCGATACCACAGCCTGTGGTGGAGCAGAAGTATAATGTGTCATTCAACGGATACAATAGTACAAGTGAAGTACAAGTACGTCATGCAGCTTCCAAAGTGAGCGTAGTGTTTACATCATGCACACAATCATACATTCTCTCATTCATAAGCAGCACACGTGGGATTATCTAATCCACTTGAGATGCTTTAGCTCGTCCAATATGATCAGAGACAAAGCTGTCGGTTGAGAACAAACTCCTCCACCTCCGAGCGCCTGAATGGAGGGAAGGAGCGGAAGGGGGCATCCGAAACAAGGAGCTCTTTATAATGACTGACTCGTTTCACGGTGACTCATCGTGCTTCACAGGCCTGAGGAGGCCGGTCCTGGTGTTTACTGAATGACACACTGTGTTGTCAGAATGTCAGAGTGTCATGTTGGAAATGTTTGTAATGTCCTCAAACATCTAAGACATCTCACACACGCACACGCACACACACACACACACACACACACAGATGTACCCTGTCAATTGCTGCTTCGCTGGAATCTAAATTCCAGTGTGTTTTATTAGACATGAATGAATTTAAGTCTAAAAAGCAGATTGTATAAGGTCTGCAATTAAATAAGCTGAAAGAAACAGTGATTCAAACTATCGCCCTCGATGTCTGTACTTCAGCAGCAGGGAAACGACCTTTACTTTAAGATATTTAAAGTTTCTCCCGGCTGCAGCTCTTTGCTTGTGGCAAACAACAATCTTTTGATTTAACTCTCAGCAAAAAAGATTAAGTTTTCCCACAATTTCCAATTAAAACCACATATAGAGGAAAAACAAATGGAAGAAGAATAACCTTGATGTGATGCTCACACACAGTCTGACTGGGTTGCTGTCTTCAATGAGTAACTAAATCACTGCAGATGCCTTTGACATGACACATTACTACAGAGGGTAATTAGATGTTAGATGATTCACACTGAATGATGACGAAATGGGAAAGTGAGGACGGTAAAATTAGATTTCTTTACAAACCGCCGCACAGTGGAGCCTCGGGGACACTTTGGGGGAAAGGAAATTAGAGATGGGAACAAAGTTCAAGCACTTGTAGAGAAAGTGGTGAAGTTCTGAGCAAAGTCGTGATTTGGGTTTAAAAAAGTACAAATCCAAGTTTGTAAATAAAGTCAGAAGGTTAAAGAAGTTGACATGAGACTGTAGAAATATGTTTTTCTTACTCTGGGAATAATTCTGTGTCTGTTAATAACACTGTCAGTACGTGGTTGTTATACTTTATGGAGCCGTGTCTCATTCTGGGATTGTTTCTACAGAACATGTGGTTCGTTCTTTCACGTGACGACTGTGAAGTAAACGACTTTGTGTTTCTTTTCTTTTTCAGATGCCAGGAGTTTCCTGGACAGCATGAACCACACCGGCGGCTCCGCAGAGGGAGACATGTTCAGGTCAGACGTGTCGGTCACTCCTGCTTCCTGTCAGAGGATCTTCGGCTCCATGTGCTCGGTGTCGTCAGGAAGCCCTCCCACTCACAGACAGGTACACCCCCACGACACAACACACACACACACACACACACACACACACACACACACAGTTCACACCTGGTTCCTGGTGCATGTACAGATTAAACAACTTCTACATGTTGTTATTTACAAGAACAAATCAAGGTCAAATTGACGTTTCTACACGAGTATAGTAGTTAAATTAAATTATAAAATCTTGTACCAACTTCTCCGTTGAATTCTAAACTGTGCTGCTGAGTTTGCAAATCAACGTTTTGTTGCTCTGGATTTTTAACTTTATATTTAAACCAAACTTTCGTCATAACACCGAGCTTCATAGAAATCTGACGCTTTTAGCCACATTTGATTTTCCAGTTTGAGACACTTTCACCCGACGGACAAATACAAAAGGGAAACAACTCTCTCTGGGTGGATCTTATTAAAACAAACCTATAAGTTCTAATTTCCTCTTTGCTCCTCAGTGCCACGCCTCCTCCAGTGTGGCATGACCGGACCCCCCCCCAGCCCTCACCCACTCTCTCCCTCAGCACTCCCAACGCCCACAGTTCTCCCAGGGGGCCTCTGAGAAGCCCGGCTGGAGGTGTGAGCGTTCGCAGGGGGACGGACAGCCCGGACTTGTCCGCCCTGTTGTTGGGGAACGGGGACCTGGAACACAGCCTCCGGGAGGCCGTGGAGGGACTCGGGGGTCTGAGCCTCGGGGGTCTGAGCCTCGGGAGGGACGGGGGCCACGCTCCACTGCTGCCTGAGAAGAGGAGGTGGGGTGAGGGGGGAGATCTTGGCTCCCGCTCCCCTTCTCTGAGCGGTTATTCCAGCCCTCACAGTGGGAGCAGCATCAGCATCCCGTTCTCGTCCTCCATGACCCCGGACCCCCTCAGAGGCCTCAGCGGGGCCCCTTCCCCCGGAGCAGGTAAAGAAAAGGCATCTCTCTCTCTCCCTGGTGGAGGTGAACATGTCGCCACCACGGTTGAGCATGAAATCTTTTGTAACTTGGGCTGAATCCAGACTTTAAACCTGACGTGGAGCTCAAATCTGTGTGTTGCAGACTTCGGCGGTAAGCAGGACACCGTGAAGTTTGTTCAGGACACGTCCAAGTTCTGGTACAAGGCCGACATTTCCAGAGACCAAGGTAAATATTGGTCTTTGGACCAGATGAGCCGAACAACCACTTGTGATCCGTGTTTCAAAGTTTACCTCCAAACTCAGTGTGAACGTGAGGATTCTAACTTGAGCGTGTGTTTCCTGCCTGTGTCGACCCACTGAGCAGCCATCACGGTGCTGAAGGACAAGGAGGCCGGCTCGTTCATCGTCAGAGACAGTCACTCGTTCCGCGGAGCGTACGGTTTGGCTATGAAGGTGGCGACCCCCCCTCCCTCAGTGTTACAACAGAGTAAGAAAGGTACGGGGGGTGTTTGGAAATTTGATATTTTAAACTTTTGGGAGCAGTTTCTTTAGTTTAGAAGTTAATTTTGTTCTGTAATGAGATCATATGGTATTTGATTCATTTATTTTACAAGCTTTTAATAAACAGAACGACAATTTAAGATGTGCTCACATACATATGTATAATATATATACACTGATCTTTCTTGTGTCCCTGCAGCAGGAGACTTGTCCAACGAGCTGGTGAGACACTTCCTGATCGAGTGCACACAGAAAGGAGTTCGTCTGAAAGGCTGCCCCAACGAGCCTTACTTTGGTGAGGACGCATCTTTCATATTATTCAGTGTTTAACTTCCTGTTGGTTCATTTTGTTTTTAAAAGTTTCAAATTGATTGAGAAAAGACAGCGGGGGGTAAAATCTGGTGCATGTTTCCTATAAACATATATATATGAACAGAGATCCCTCAGTACTGGATAATAACATGAAGCAGTGGTAAATCTCCAACTTCCTCAAAGTCTGTGAACTGGTCACCACACACACACAGTGGCCCCCTCTAGTGGTCAGTACAGTGCGGTGCAGCTGTCCCCATCACTAACACTGACCCTGGGTCTGATGTTATTTCTGTGACAGGAAGTCTCACTGCTCTGGTTTGTCAACACTCCATCACTCCTCTGGCTCTGCCCTGCAAACTCATCCTGCCGGACAAAGGTAAACGAGACGCTCGGCGGCGACACTCGAGCAGCAACCAGGGTTTTATCATAAACATGTTTATACATGAGGTTTATACACAAATCAGGTTTCTACAGCACTTTTCTAACCAACGAGAACCACTTGCTTCTGCGTAAGGTTGTTTATGTAAAAATAAAATATTATTCAGACCTGCAATCATATTTCAATTTTAAAATTTCGGTTGTTTAAAAAAACAACTGTTTGCAATTCTCTGCTGCACATGTGTGTGTTTGTGTCTTTGTGATTGCACTTAGTGAGCGAGTACTGCAGAAGCAGTTTGTGAACTCATCTGTGTGTCTCTGTGTGTGTGTGTGTGTGTGTGTGTGTGTTTGTGTCTGTGTGTGTGCGTGTGCAGACCCAGTGGAGGACCTGAATGACTCATCTGCACAAACAGCGACAAACTCAGCAGCTGAACTTCTCAAACAGGGAGCAGGTACACACATCAGTTTGTGTGTGTGTTTGACTTGTGTGTGTGCGTATGTGTGTGTGTGTGCGGAGGATGTTCATTTGCTATCAACACACACATCAGTTGAAACCTCAGTGACGTTTGTATTCACTACAAAATACACAGTTGTGTGTGCTTCCATGAATACAATCGTTGGATGTTAACTGAATGAATGTGTTTAATTGTGTGTGTTATTGTGTTGTTGTGTAGCGTGCAATGTGTGGTACCTGGGCTCCGTGGCGCTGGAGTCGTTGACGGGACACCAGGCGGTGCAGAAGGCGACCACAGTGACGCTCGCCATGGACCCGCCGCCGGCCTCCACCGTGGTCCACTTCAAAGTGTCGGCACAGGGCATCACACTCACCGACAACCAGAGGAAGTGAGCAGACGCACACCTACAGGCACACAACACAGACACACACACCGTCTGACACTGAAGACACAATGAACACGCCACAGGAATATTTGTCTAGATTCACTTCAACCAAGATCACACATGTCTCATATGTCTCATGGCTACTTTATGAAACACACACACACACACACACACAGACACACACACACACAAGCTAAGTTCTGTCTGTGTTTATCCTGCAGGTTGTTCTTCAGGAGACACTACGCCGTCAACACAGTTATATTCTGTTCTCTGGACCCACAAGGCAGGAAGTGAGTGACCTGTGTGATTTTATTCTGACAAACTGTAACAGGAAGCAGAGGAGAGAGAATATGTTTCTCAAACAGCGGCTGTACAATCATTTTATTCTGTTATTTATGGAAACAACCAGAAACATACAGAACACAGATCCTGCTGATGGAGGAAATGTGTAGTTTTTGAGAAGTCCTGCTAACAAACAAATAGGAGTAAGAATATAACCTTGTTCAACCTCTGTTTGAAACGGGGGAATCTGTCGTGGTGCTGCTGTAATTTCACATTTCAGATATAAATGTGAACATTTGATGAGCAGAAGTTGTTTGATAACTTCATCCTGTCGTTCTGATCACACAGATGGACGAGAGGCAGCGCTTCCACTGCCAAGTGAGTTGCTATTGTCTGTTTTTCCCACTCCTCTTTATCTTTATCCTCCCTTTGTTTCTCCAAGAAAACAGTGTTGATGTGAATTTGCATCTGGATTCACACACATAAAATATGGAGTGTGAGTTCTGGAGTCTGATCCAGGTCTTAGGGATAATATCCGTAGCATCAGTTCCAGAATAGTGGGACTTGATAAAGTGAGTTTCAGAGGGTCAAAGACTCACAGTGTGATTAAATGACGGATCAATTTGTATTTTTCTATCTTTGTCTTGTCCTGTTCTGTGAGGGAGGAAACTATAAACTTCTCACAGCTGCATTTCAAGTCCTGCAGATGTAAGACATTTCTCTATAAACGTCCACATCTGTCCTTCTCTTTCTTTCTGCCAGGATCTTTGGATTCGTCGCCCGGAAATCTCAGAGCGAGACCGAGAACATGTGCCATCTGTTTGCCGAGCACGATCCGGAGCAGCCGGCGAGCGCCATCGTGAACTTCGTCTCGAAGGTCATGATTGGGTCGCATAAAAAGTAACGAGACAGGGACTCAAACTACAGACTGAGGCTCAGCTTCAAGCCCACACGTTACTTCAATATGAGGGAAGTGACTTTAAAAGTAAAAAACAGACTTTTGAAAACCCCATGAAGCCTCACACTCCGGCTCCAGGTCCCGTCGGCCCAACCTGAGGAGGAACCAGCAGCTCTGAGCGGACTGAGCTGCAGGATTCTGCCACTAGAGGAAGACAAAACTTCCATTTATAAAGTTAAAGTCCTCCAGTGTGGACTGTGTATGAAATCAGACACTTTCTACCATGAAACCCAGATTTTGTCACGTTTTAAAACCTTTGTCTGACTTGTTTGTACTTTAAATTCACCACGTCGCTCCGAGTTCGCTCTTTACTGGAAGTCACTGTCGGAAAATAACTAATTTCATTGTGATTAAACCTGAAGAATATCAGATATTCTGCACATAAATATATATATGTACTTAAAAGTGTGGTTATGACTTCGGATTTTTTCCTTTGTTGTAAAAAATGTATAAATCAGATTTCAATGTCAAAAACCACACGTCTATTTGACATGTTATGAAATGTTGTGGTTGCTTCGTGCTTGAGATGGATTTATTGTTGTGTGTTTATATTTTGCTCAAAGTATTTATCCCTTTTTACTGACGTGTAAAAAACTGTGTTGTCCCTGAATATACACTTGTCATATATTTTTGTATATTAACACAAACTGTACAATAGGATTAAAGGCAGTGTACCTCAGAATTTATACAGGACATTTTATTATGGGTACAATTTGGCGTATTGTTTTATATAACAGTAAGTGAACTACATAACCTGCCCTCGTGTTGTTGTTGGATTATTAATATGACATTTTTACGTGAAGTTAATAAGAAGGCATGTGATCTTGTTAATATTTATCCAGAAAACAAAGAGCAGCACCAGAATATCACGGAGTAGAGCGCATACCTTCACCGAGGTCTAGCTCTTACAGTAGAAATATAACAAGGAAGTTGTCTGATAACCTGAATGATTCATGTCATAAAACATGGTAAAGGACATTTTGAAGAGAATTACAGGATCTGCTGATATATATTATGTGTTTTCCATAAAGATCGCTGCATTATTTCAGGAGAAACACGCAAAAATGTTGAACTACTCCGTCTCTCACGGTGTAAAGAAACTTGTTGAATTGATCCTTTAAAATCCAAAGTGCAGTTTCCAGTTTTCCTAACAGGTGGCAGTAATCAGCCACCAAACGTCCCACTGCACACAGACTCAGGGGAAGGATGAGTTCTGCACCAACTAGAATCCACACAACTTAAGGAATTCTTCATCCTCATTGCTTTTTTATAACTGCAGCAGTTTCATAGCGAGAATCCACATTTAGATGAGCCTGATCCTCACGTGCACGAAGAACTGAGAGTCACCGAGTGTCAGAGCTCGTGTGAGTGACAGAAACCGAGGGCGAGCGTCCTCCGAGCGACGCTGATGTGAACGTTCCTCCGGCGTCCGGGTGCAGATCATCAGATACCAGCCGTGAACGAGGCTCCATTCAGGCCCCTGGTCTCTGTGGAGGCAGCCGAGGAGCTGGAAGTGGGACAGAGACGAGGGGACACATCACTGTCCTGCCTGGAGCGAGAGGGACAGCATGGAGAGCGGGGGGTGTAGTCATGGTGTGTGTGTGTAGGGGTGGGGGGCTAGTCGGTGGTGGATGACCTCACCATTACGGCAAACTTTCCCACAGCTTGCACACAAAGAGGCCGTCAGAAGGTCGAAGGGATGAGAAAGAATAGAAATTTAACACAGTGTGTAAAAAAGGAGGCAAAGTGCTGAGGAGCAGTTTGTTTCGGGGGTTAGCCTCTAAACCCTCTTTGCTGAGTCACCTGCCGCCATTTTGTCCCCTAGCTGCACCTCTGCTTCCCGCTGCACTTCCTGTCAGGCACCTGGTGGCCCGGCGGTTTTCCCAGCCGCCGCCGCCGCCGCCGCCGGACGACATCACATTCCTGGCATCGCTCGCCCCGAGTGGTGTTTGGAAATCCAAAGGCCGGCTTCCGTTCGGGAATGCCTCCCTCACAGAGTCCCTCTCAGCCTCTGATCCCCGGCCTCCTCTCACTTTATTTGACTTAGCTATTTAAAGCCTATGCTAAGTGCACTGCTGCTGCTGCTGCTGCAAACACACACACAGACACACACACACACTTCATCTCACACACTAAAACCACAGCAACCCACAAATAAACCCTCGACTATTTTTAATTTGGTGGGCAGGAGAGACGCAGCCTGCAGGGCTGAAGGCGACCGGCCGACAAACTCACTAATTCTCTCTTCAATTTGACATTTGACGCTTTGTTGTTGCAGCAAATCTAGTTTGAAATTAGCACAGGGAAATATGATGACACACACACAAACACACACACACACACACACACACGTATATACAAACAGTATACAGCTGGAGATTTTGCTGAACAGTAACTTATAGTGAAATCGAGTGTTTCCATTTTCTGCTGCTTCATACTTTCTATTAACCTGTTATTTCCTATTATGATTTTCCAAAACAAACATTATTGAAAAATGATCAAAAATTGAATTATAATTTACATTTTTTTTCCATTCATTTATCTCTAATCGCCTTGACGACTGTAACGACGCGATAAAAGAAATCAACATGTCTGATCTGCTGCTGAGTCCAGACTCCTCAGGTCGTCTTTCTGTCCCTCGAGTCCAAACCCGAACCTGGAGAAGCAGCGCTCAGGTTTTATTCTTCATGAGGAACAAACTGTTGAAGACTTTCCTGTTGAACTATTTACTTACACAGAAGTTTTCGTCTGTTAACACACTCTGACCTCGGAGTGAAAACCTCTCAGAGTTTCCAAAGAGACCAGAGACTGAACGTTAGTCAGCATTTTGAGTTTGGTATAAAACATGTTTATAAAACTGTCAGATCGTGTTTACTGCTCAAACCGGGTAAATCATTTCTTTACTGCCTCTGGCTGTATCGAACTGAGCGCTGGGTGACAATATAGTGACACACAACACACACACACACACACATGGGCAGGATATCAGCGTTACACAACATCATAAAAAGACAACTTTATGTTCCGTACCGTACACTGTCCAAAAACAGCGAAACATGAACGCAGCACAGTAATATTGGTCCAGGCACATTTTAGTAAAGTTCACACACAGATATGTCTCATGGCTACTTTATGAACTACACACACACACACACACACACACACACACACACACATTACACGCCAATCACAATTGTGGCCTACGTGCTCTCAGGCACATGCTGAGAAAGTAGTGCCTTTATGGACGCCCTCTTCATTGCATTGTCTCTGGTATGACTGACAGAAACAGTTTCACACACGCTCTCCCTCTCTCTCACACACACACACACACACACACACACTCACATTACACGTCAATCACAATTGTGGCCTACGTGCTCTCAGGCACATGCTGAGAAAGTAGTGCCTTTATGGACGCCCTCTTCATTGCATTGTCTCTGGTATGACTGACTGAAACACACAGTTTCACACACGCTCTCTCTCTCTCACACACACACACACACACACACAGACACACACACACACAAAAGGCCAGGGTACTTGGGTATCAGCATCAGTCTTAATGAACCTGTCTCCAGGGGGCGGGGCCAGGGTAATGTCCCACACAAAGAGCTCCCGCTGGGCCACCGAGCCAACCAGAGGCCAACAGATTAACTTGCATTACATCAGCATCCCCACAATACACCTAATGAGAGAGGGATTATGTGTGTGTGTGTGTGTGTTGGCTCTCATGCCATTGCATCACTAATTAAATGCCATGACTCACTTTTGCTGATTCAGTGTGTGTTTGGCCGTGTGAACGCAGACGTGCTCCGGGGGCCGACGCACATCGTAACACACATTCTGTGTCATTAAAGCTGCGCTAATCAATATTACATATCAACAACGGACCAAATGACCTGATGGCGTGAGGAGGGAACTCCTTTTCTCTCTGGATCCAGAGTCAGACACAGTTCAGCTGCTTTCAGACCTGCACTCACGTCCAGAAGGTTTCCTGAATGTTTCCAAAGGGGCCGCACGCGAGAACACAAATGTCAAATGAGTCATTTGCAGAAGTTCCTGACGTACGGAGGACTCAGGTGTGATGGTGCAGCGGGCAGAGGGAGGAGGGGACATACTAACTCTGCTGCAGAGATCATCTTTGTCTTCTACACTTCTTCATCCTGAGACATTTGTAGTAGATTGTGTAGGTTGACTTGAACACACCATCTAGGGGATGGCAGGAAAACCTTCAGAGAATATCCAGAGCAACTTCCATAAACTCTCAGGGATTCATTGCATGTCTGAACGCTATAACTCGTTTTAAAGCTGCTGCTATTTTAAGGTAAAAAAGTTGCATAATGGTGCATATACATATAATATATATATATATATACATATACAACAGCCTGTCTTTGTGTTGCTTTGTATGAAACACGACTGTATAGTGGCGTTTTTGTGTCTCTTTGTGCTGTTGCTTCCCTCTGCAGTGTGTTGTTCGACCCGTCATATCCCTGGTTCACGTTTCAGCCTCATTCTTCCTCCACTTCTCTTTTATTTCCTGTCTTTTATTTTGCTTCTTGTGTGCACTTTTAAAACTTAACAGAATGTGGGAACAAAGCAGCGAGTGTGCGTGTGTCTCCTGCGCTGCCTCTCTCTCTCTCTCTCTCTCTCTCTCTCTCTTGCCCCATCAGTATTCCCATTCAGCATTTCTACCCTGTGAGTTTTTCGGATGCCGTGACCCAGATTCCTCCGGTTCGAACTTCAAGGAATAGAAGCGGAGATTAAAAACAGGAGGAGGGGGGCCGAGAGCACTCAGGCCAAAATCACCAAATAAAACCAATGAACTAACTGGAGAAAGAAAAAAAGAGCAAGAAACAAATCAAGTGAGCAGAGGGGGGGGGCGGGCGAGAGCAGGAGATACAGTGAGAAGGGCAGACAGAAATAGAACAGGGTCGTTTGGGATGGCTGCACAATGGGCACCAGTGTGGAGAGTCTCCAGTGTCGCTGCTCGCTGCCCCACATCCCTCCTGTCGCACCCCTCGAACCCAACCAGGGGTTCTCTGCAGGGACAGCGGGGCGCAGGACGACGGGCACTGTCCTGTTCTGTCCTGTCCGTCTGTGCAGTCGTGGACCATTATCACGTAGGTGCAGCTCATGTTGAGGAATCATCTCCTCAGGACTCAGCACTGAACTGATGATGGTTCGACTCGTAAAGAAGGAAAAGGAGCATTTGCTGCAACGTTTGCTTGTCGTTTTGGGTAAATAATGCTCTGATAATAATTATTTAACTTCTACAACATCGAGCTAAAACATTAGGAAGTGAAAAAGGAATCACGGGCCCAATGCTGTCAGGTGTAACTGTGGTCACATACACTAATACGTTTTTCTCGACACTTCACTGGTCTCGAGGTGGACGTCACAAATTACTTTGATATGAAATTCTCCTTAACTCTCACATGATCCCTCACATCTCAGCTGATGCTCACTGTACCTTCATTAGGTTTGTCTGGACCTCGCCGTCAAAGAACATCAAATGTCAGAGAACACTTAAGTGCAGCGTGATTTGTTATTTCATTTAGATTTTCCCTTTCAATCGTAGAAGTCCTCTAGTGTTACAGGGTGAGAGGTCACCAAAACATTCCCGAAATAGACCCGTGATTGGGTTACCGGCGGGTCCACGAGCTGGAAGAGCCAATTTAAATCAGGCTTCTATCCCAAATTTAGCTTTACTAAGTTTAGGATGAGTAAATTATCAGGATAATTTACAAACCCCCACCCCGTCCTATTCTAAGTTAGGTTGTCTGGAGAAGAAATAGCTCCTCCGGGTTTCTCCGAGTTCATTTCTCCTGCTAACTTAATAATCTCGCCCTGTGAGACGAGCCTCGGGCATGATTCACATCAGAGAAAACAAAGTGCAGGCGTGAGTGTGTCCTTATTCTGCTGTCAGCTGCTGCGCGGTGTTGAGTGTACTGAGGTCTGCCGTGATAATTACCAGATGTGTTCCTGAAATGGCTAATTTCTCCCACAAAGTCTTACACAAGACGAGCGGATGGGAGCTCGTCTCCTCTTGACCTCTTCCTTTTCACCTGGAACAGCTAATTGTGTCAGACGGGACTGAGGGAATCTCACGCTCGTCTCAGGGCGGCTGCACACGAGACAACTGCTGACTGAATTAAAAAACATAACCACAGATAATAACGACAGATTTAACAGTGACGACTGCAGAGACTTGAAATCTATGAAAGTTGCGAATCTATCTTCTTCTTCTTTATTTCTTTGTTTATGGCAGTTGGTAAACTTTCAGGTGCATCACCGCCACCTTCTGAACTGGAGTGTGGAATACTGCCGCAACATCCGCTTGGTGACTCTCTCACTCACTCTCTCGCTATTGCAGGTTTCTGTCGGAGCCGAGTCGTGATCGAGGAGGCTCCGACCCAATCGGTAGCATTAAGATTATTTAGAAACCCCCACACTTCAGGATTATTTGGGCAGATAATCGGCACAGAGTGACCTCCAGTCTCGAACGTCCCTCCTGATTGTCGGAAGAGTTAAATCGGGTCTAAAATCGGCCCGATTTTCCTCTAGTGTCAGCGGCTCTGTCTCCACGCTGCCGGCCCGGCCCTCCTCCTCCAGACTCCCTGACTGTGTGTGTGTGTGTGTGTGTGTGTGTGTGTGTCTTTGCTATGATGTCATGCTGCAGCAGGGGTGTGTTTGGGGGTGTGTTTGGGGTGGAAGGCGCGGGGGCAGTATAACAATGATGGCTGAACCCTTGACCTTCTGGTCGTGACCTTCTAGCACGGAGTCACCAGTCGGGGGAAGCCTCCGCGCAGCAGCCCCCTTCACGTGGCAACTAGCCTACTCTTAGCATTAGCATGAGCTAATGACTCGTGTCCGGACCTCGAGACCAGAAGGTCGAAGGAAGACGCTCCTGTATGTGCACGCCGCACCCAGCTGACTGCACGTCTGTGGCAGGAAAACAAACTGAGAGCGAAAAACAGAAAAACACAGGTAACCTGATGCACGTTCACGCACTTCAGCTCATACACTCGCTCAACAACAAATACAGGAACGCATGCATGAGCACACAGTCCCATCCAGGTAGGGTTACCTCCAACATAAACATCTTCACCCAAAGAAAGCAACACACCCTCTCGGGGACACATTCCTGTATCCTGAGCCCTGCCCCTGATAAGCGTCTTGTGTGACCGGGACACATGGGCCGAGTTTGGGCTAATTCAGCACCTGGGAACCCCCTCCGCTCTCGTCCTCCACCCCTGTCCAACTCCTTCTTTGGGAACAAACCCAGCCTTGTGCAACTCTCAACAATGTCAGTGACACTCACTGCCACTAATTGTTAGCTCACAATGCTTCCTGGTATTGTGTTCAACAATGCCCACTCTGTATAGAGAGTCTAACCTACTTGTATTGTCGCTAATTGGTTTCTTGAGAGGAGGAGAAAATGGGGAGAGAAAGGGAGAGAAGAGATGTTGGTAATGGACTGCAGTTTCATTGGAGTCGCCAGTAAATAGAGTTCACAAAAGGCTTTGTGGGGTCGAGGGCCGAGGGTCAGAGGTGAAAAAGAAGAGGTGCACCTGCACTCTCCACGGGACGACAATGAGCTTATTCAGCTGCTCGGCCCAGCAGGACGACAGAGGACGGAGGCAGTGGCTGTCCCACAGCCCCGGAGACAGGAGGAGGGAGAGAGAGAGAGAGAGAGAGAGAGAGAGAGAGAGAGAGAGAGAGACTTAAACACTGAGAGGGAGAAATAAAAGAGGGGCTGAGGGATCCCCCATCCCTCCCTGTATCTTTACATCTTAAATGTTTAGATGCTGTGTAAAGCCAACAACAACACAGGAGAGGAGAAAAATGGGAGAAAGAAAGATTTGATTAAAAACTTGGGAAGTTGGAAATGGGAACAGAGGAAAAGGTGAGATGGGAAGAACAGGAGATGAGGAGATGAGATGAATTAAAAGAAAGAATGTGAGAAAAGGGAAACATGGGAATTTTAGTTGAATAAAAAAGTAGGAGTGGGACAAGGAAGAAGAACAAAGAAGCAGAAGAATAGAAACAGAGTGAGGAGAGATGAAGATAGTAGAAGAGTAGAGAGGAGAAGACAAGTGAGGAGAAGAGTGGAGAAGGAAAAGGAGCATTTGCTGCAACGTTTGCAGCAAATGCACCGGAGTTTGAAGAGCTGAGCTAAAGGAGAATCTCTCTGTGGCTCCGTCATCATTAATATGATTTAGTTTTAAAATGCATCACAGTTGCTACGGTTACGTCCTGCGTCCTCACTACTCTGGCGTTTTCTAGACTTTTGGAAACGCTGCAGAACTTTTCTTTACTTCGAAAGCTCGGAGATGTTTTTCTTTTGAAAATGACGACAGTGCAGTTTGGACGTAGCCTCGCTCTTTGTGCTATAACGTTATCCTGCACTGACCCCACTGTACATGTGCACATTCAGCCACATATTTGTGTTTGTGAGTTAAGTGCAGGGACCATTAATCTATCAATGTGAGGCAGTCTGGCCACATTATGTCGCTTTAATCACAAAGATGTAAACCACAGCCGGATTAAGATAAATAGACTTATGTTTCCAGAGAGAAATCCAGGACCAGCGAGAGCAGCATTCCTCTCAGAGCCACTTCATCAACAACACAAACACACATACAGCAGCACGTACACATCGTTACACACCTGAGTCACATGAATTGTTGTCACAACAACACAATGCAGCCTGGTTTTCACTGTGTCATGACAATAGTAGCGTTAGTTCCACTAGTCAGTATTTCCCCTTGTGGGCCGTTGATCTTATTGAACCCTGAAGACAATCATCACTCAACTGTCCGGCTCTGCAGAACAGACAGGTTGAGCTTCTTTAGAGTTCATGTGTCGGACTTACAGCACAAGTCACTGCTTGGTTTGACCTCACGACTCACATGAGGCCTGTTTCCAGCCACAGCAGGAAGACGGCTGGAGTCAGCGAAAAAGAAAGGACACTGCAAAACACCAAATACTACCAAATAGTTTTAAAACACATCAGTGTTGCTGCGACTCTGCCTGACATCCACATTACTCCGTGTTGTTCCAGCACCTAAACGTGGAAGTTTGGAAACGCGGCTCATCCGACGGCCCTGACACCAACAAGTGGCTGCTACAGTCATGGATCCACAACCAGCAGTGAAGGCTAAGGGTTGCTAACACTTAACTCTTGGCCGTCGGGTCGTGGTGCACGCCAACTGTACTTCAACACGACACCTTTCACTTTTATACTCGCGCTTGAGGCACAAGAGGCTCCGGGTCGTCTTTGGTGTCGGGGAAAAAACCACAACACTGCTGGAAAAAGGCAAAAGAACAGTTTGGGTACCAGCTTGTTGCCTCCAGGAGCTAATGTATCAGGCTTGTTTGCACTTCTTTGCCCTGACAAACCAGGCTCAGGGTTGGTTCCATCGGGTTTTGCAGAACGTCTCATGTTTGACAACTGAGAATCTATATTCTCTCACAGTTCCACCTCGTTGTCAGTAGAGGAAAAGAAATTCGTGGACTGGATTTTCACCGTTGATGTTTCTCGTATGGTCACGTGATGCATCTTCAGGTGTTAGTATGGATGTATAGTAGTGAGGAGACTATATCAGATACGGAGCTAAAACGTTCATCTGGATGGAGATTGTTTAAAAAGGAAATCTGTGAGTCGGCATAACTGAAAACTGGAAAATCAATAATCATAAAGCTGCTAAAGAGTCAGATTTCTCCCTCAGGAGCTGGTGGAAATCAAACCTTACGAAAAAGACGGTGAATATTTAACTTGTGTGTGTGTTTTTTTTAATGTTTACATTCCACTAGTCTGAAAGGGAAGCAAAATGGCCCAAATTCTCGAAATCGCAAAGATGTTCTGTCAAGTCTGAAGACGTCACAGTTGCGACCTGAATCAGATGCAGAAATCTTTTGTTTCCAGCCAGCAGCTAGAGGCTAAGCTGGGAAACCCCGACACACCCCTGCACAGTTCAACACAGTCCACTACCTGGAACCTTATAAGGACACAGAGCTGCTAACCCTGTGTTTTCACTGCATCTAAGAAGGTTCCTTTGTTAGAATAAAAAACAAGTTCACTGTGACTGGGCTTATTTGGTGTTTTTCACCTGATGTGTGAAACTCGGGGGACTAACAACAGAGCAATATCTATCATGTACTTGTTGCCTGCTGGGACATGTTATTAATATCTGGGTTTATTTCAGCAAGATTCCTCTGCCACTCATTTCTCTCTTGTTTTCTTAATCCATTTTTGGTATCTCCTCTTATTCCCTGGCCTAGTTTCTGCTCCTCGCTCGGAGGAACTAACTGCACTAACTTTTTAAAAACAACAGATAACTCTTCCTCTGTCTTTCCCCTTTAATTTCACACAGACATACACAACCATAAACACACTGACACACACACGCACAGGGAGACACACTCCTGTGTGTGTTATATATATTGCCTTGAAGTCCCAAGGCCATGTTTTTGTTTCCGTTGTAAATGTAACAGGGTAAATGCAGCCGCTGCTGACAGAGGAGTCCGGGCACTGGAGACACTCCCAGAATGTAAAGCCTGCAGTTCTGCATGGTTACATTCACTGGCTGGAGGGGGTGCATGTTACCGTGTGCGTATCTATACACCCATGTGTGTGTTTGTCCACACGCATAAACAGTGCAGTATTTGCGCTGAGGAGATTAACACACATTCACATTGAGGAAGAAAACAACGATCTGAGAAATACACCTTTTATTTAAGTTGAGTGCATCTCTGCAGATTCAAGCAGGTTTTTACTTGCAGATCTGGATCTGGAGGCAACAGGAGCTGATTCAAATTATAGTCTTCACTGTAAACGTCGACCTTTAACACTTGTTCTCCTTGTTTTCACATATGAACTCGGAACAATGTCCAGAGAATCAGGTCAGGGTTCCATCCAGAGTCGCTCTTTCACACATGCTGCAGAACAAACCGCAGTTTGTCCGTGTGAGACGTGTTCTCGCCTACTGTAAATATTCCATTTGGCTGAGGTGAGGAGTGGCGCCTGGGCAGAGCGGAGCAGGAAGCGGGATTCAAACGTCACAAACACGCCTACTCGCTTGCTGTGAATCCTCCGGACAATGAGCGGCTCTATTCACACATAGGGTCAATCAGGCATTATTTAAAAAACTCAGCTTAATGCCTGGTCCAACTGTCGGGGGCGTCTACACTCACACGTGGATCTGCCAGGTATAACGACAGATAAGCTCAGGGTGGCAGTGCGTGGGTGAAAGTAGTCCTGGGTAAACTCGATGAGCCGCTCCGGACATATTCATCTAGTGTTGCAATGGTGCTTCAATTACAACGTCCTTATCAGAAGGACGGCACATGGTGTTTGTTGAAATGTTCCTGACATCCAGTATCTTGATTGATTTCTCCTCTGACAGCATCAACGGTGGAAATAAGGCAATGATGGCGGACGGTCGGACTGAAAATAGCCCCGAGGATGTGCCACTGTGATGAATAGATCGGTGGAGATATAAATCAAGATGTGAGTTACAGATCCTCGAGTTTGGAGACGGATCAAACATCCGAACCCTTCTTACACCACGAGAGAGGAATCTCCGTCTCTGGAAAGTTACAGCCAGTTATTTTATCTGGTTGAAGCGACGACAGAAACACAACAACAACACTTCAAGGTCGACTTCCTGGAACGTGAGCTCACGTTGGTGTTTTTGCCCGAAAAGTGCTGTCTGGTTTTTGAGCCGTCTGCATCAGGACCCCTGCTGTGCCCGCGTAGTTACCTTGGTGGATTTAGGTCAGAGGTTGAGCTTTTTGACGCAGAACTGATGCTGTTCTGACTTCAGCCTTTTCACCGCTGCAGGAAAACATGTAATTTGGGGGCGACCTAACAGCCGAATGCCTCGGGCAAATACCACATGGGCACACATGCCCTCAAGCAGCAAGTTTGGTTTAACTACTGGAAATCCTGATCATAGACTGAATATAAAGATAGATGACATGACAGCCCCTGGAAACTGAAGCCAAATCATTTATATTGCCCTCTAGTGGCTGGAGGAAAATATAGGTCATAAACCCAGGCTGCTTCCATGTTAGTAGATGGGACAGGGAGCAAACTACAAATATCTAAGTACGTGTTGAACATAACTTCTATCAAAGATAGTGTTCATGTGTCTGATGAAGTTTGGTTTTAATTAGTTATTTGATGATGTAGAAAATGAGGTGAAATGTCATGATTGACAGCTGAGACTCACTCAGGATTGGTCGAGCTACAGAGCCAGAGCCAGAGTCTGTTCTGTAGTGATCATGAAGTGGAGCCGCAGCATCCAATCATCCAATCATCAAATCCAATCAATGTTGATTCATTGATTGGATTTCAGGGAACTGTTGAGCCTTGTTGGAAGCGTAAGCGTCCTTCTAGCTTTAAATTACATTTATTTTGATCGCTGTCTTCTATTTATTCGTCTTTCTTTGGGCTGTTTTAAAAAGTGCAACACAAATAAAGTTATAATCATTAATCTTATTATTAAGGTTGTTTTTTTAAAAGGCCCTTGCAAATCCAATTTGTCATTACGGGGCATATTATGTCAAACTATAACACAAACATCTGACAGGTGGCGTGCACGACACAAATCCGTTTTTTATGCTAATGTGTTATGCTAGCTGTCAATGCCTTGCTGAAGGGAAATCAACCCCACGACCAGATGAACGCCCCCGTGTTGTGTTGTGAAGATGCTGTGAAACAGAAGTAAGGGTCTGACAGACGGATACAGTGCAGTGAACAAACGACGGACGCTGAGGCAGGAGTGAGCAGAGAAAAGGGCAAATTGAAAAGAAGGGGGGATGGGGCAAGTGAGTGCAGAGAGCAATAAAGGGGAATGGGTGAGGGGTCGGTTGCGTGGTTGTAAGAGCGCCAGTGCACGAGATAGCGAAAAAGTGAGTGAGTGGAAAAGAGAGGGAGGGAGAGCGAGGTGTTTAAATAGCCTACGTGGAACACCAAATCCCCTCAGCAGCACAAATCAGCTGACTGACTGCCACTTGCCAAGGTGGGGGGGGGGCAGGGCTTATAACTCTCTGCACTGACACATTCACCGAGCAGAGACCAGAGGGAGCTTTATGTCGGCCCTGGAGAACTCGGCCCTGTCTAAACATTAACCTCCTCCGGCAGCGGGAGGAGGAGAAGACGAGCGGAGAGGAAGAAGAAGGAGGCAAAGAAAGAATTCTGCCCTAATGTCATCATTCAGACATTCACTGAACTTTGTTATTAAGCACTTGTCAAGGTCGTATATCTAATCTATCTGTGCAGATGGATCATTTCAGTTCATACAAATTAATTTCTTCAAGTGACATTTTCAAATCCTGTGATGCAGAATCTTTCAACAAGCAGAAAATGTTTTTGCGAGCTGCTTTCAGACATGGACTGAACTCTGGACATTTTCCTGAGACTTTCAGCCGTATGTTTACAGTGTTGATGTTGTATCGACCACGTGAAGGACATGAAACCGAAAGAATACACAAATAAGAGGCATACACGTAGAGGATGTGAACTTAAAGAGATGAGATTTGGACTTTTTGGTTTCTAAAATTCAGAAACCAGTTGCAGGGATGGCTAGAGACTCTGCAGGTTCCACATCTCACCTGAGTGTTCCACACATTGTCCTTATGATCACATCTAACCCAGACAATGTCCTGCTGTGAAGTACATGAGTTCAAGTCTAATCATGGCTTAAGAAACACGGGGTTAGGGCTAGTTCGGGTTAATGTCAATGACCGACTATTGGTCATCTGAGTGTTTACAGGTTGTTTTGACCACTTAGTGCCTTTGTCACCAGATTTACTGACTTTTCAAACCCCTTTTAAAACTTTCTCTCCAATAACAAAGCAGCACTTAATGGTGGAATCTGTTCAGCCACTGGTTCATGGTGAGTTCGGAGTGCAGACAATTGATTGACTCAGCATATTGTGCCCTGAGCATCTAGGCCCATCTCTAGAGCTTTTACATTCTGTTACACTAGAAGTCAGGAAGAACTGTACTTGTGTGATACGCGTCATCTACAAGATGAGTAGTTAGCAGTAATTGTAAAGCAGTATTTTGTGCTGGGTTGAACAGTCCAGACTTTTTGGAGGCAGAGTGCAGAGAAGTGAGCGTCTGAAAACCAGGGGACACTTACAGCCGGCTGCTCTGCGGGCCTGGTGGTTTCTGTAAGTGTCCCCGAGGGAGGGGAGGGAGCCGCTGCTGATCTTCCCGTCCACCGAGCGCTGCAGGGTCTTGTGGTCGCAGCTCCAAAAACCACAGAGTGATGCAGCTGGTCAGATTGCTCTGGTGCCTCGGGGGGGAAGGAGGACTCTAAAATCCTCGAGAGGCATGAAGACGGGCGAGGAGGGAGAAGGGCTATATTTTCTCTCTCTCTCTCTCTCCTGAAGTCCAGCCGGTTTCCTGCTTTCCTAGAATAATGCAGAGTTTATGAGGCAGGCAGAGGGCCATGCTTTATAAATGGCACCGTCTGAACCCCTGAGCTCGGTCACCCGCTCGCTCCCTCGCGCTGTGTCGCCCTGCTCCCATCTGCAGCGGTGGTTCATGGCATTTGTGTACGGGCGGTGTACAGTATGTGTGCGCGCCTGACACTGTGGACTACGATTTAGAAAAGGCTGCTTCAAAGTATCACAGGGAATCGGCTGTGGTGGACCTTTTAGATTTCTCGGCTGTTTCGGATTCCTCCCATATTAACCTCCCCCTTTCTCACATTTCTCCACTCGGTGGAACCGTCACACACTCCCCCACCCGCTCTCCTCGGCTTGCCGGCAAATTGTCACCCCCTATTCCTGAAACGCTGCCTCGAAACCCTTCGCAGAATGTGAAGGGTATTCTGCGAAGGAGATGATAAATCTTCAGGCGACCTTGAGTCTCGTCTTACTCAGAGCAGTCGACTTCTTATCCTGCCATCACTCAGCTCTCACCCCTTCCCTTCTTTTCTCTCTGGTGCTTTTGGGTGACTAACATCTTGGAGGATGAGGGTGGAAAACAAGACTAACCGTCCTTAATGAATGCCAGAGACGGTATGTCACAAGCCTGTGATTCATATGCTCTGTTATCTCAAAGGCTCTGTTCACCATAACACCAATCCCAAACATGATGAAGGAAAATTCAATCCACTGCGCCGCCCAAAGGGCTACCGACAGCTGCCGGCATCTCTTAAGGTGGAACGTGTTCTTGTGTGTTACTCAGTGCACCAGCGGACGGTGTGAATCCATCAATACACCTTAAATTCTGACCATTCCATTTGTTTTTAATTGGACCACTCGCATGACGAACGCTTAAGTGATGATTGGATCTTCAGGCATATGAATTTCAACCGAAATATGTGAACTACAAATATTCAATTTGATTATTTGGAGAGAAAAGTGTGCACACCCACACGCCCTCAACCAGAAATGGTCCAGATTAACGGCTGCGTCACCGCTCAGCCGATCTCACGCTGCTCGAAACTCTTAGTCTTATAAGTCATATACAATACACCGCATGTACCAACTGAACTGTGAACATCTATTATCTACACTGCTTGTCCTCCGGGATCACAGAGGGCGCTGGTGCCAATCCCAGCCGACAGGGGACGAGAGCCGGGTGCACAGAGAACAGGTCACCAGCTCGTCGAACATAGAAAGACAAACAACCTTTCAGAACCTGTAGCTAAGCTGCTCGTCTTTGAACCGTGGAAGTAAAACCGGAGTAGCCACAAAAACAAGAGAACATGCAAACTGTCCACAAAGAGGCGCTCGCTGGTTTTCAAGTTCAAAACGAGAACTTTCTTTTGCGCCGAGGTGACAAATCCATCCGAGTACCACTGTCACGACCACATTGTGTTCAATTTAAATTCCAAATGGAAAACTAACTGCGGTATCTTTCAACTCTAAGCTGTGAAAACATAAAGGTTTAAGTGCACGGCAGCATATCTGCCAAGATGGACGTCATTAGCTACTTAGCTCTAATGCCAGCACCTTTGCTTCGGCGGTTTGGGTCCAGGGGTCATTTTGAGCTTCGGGATCTTAAGACTGGACAACAGAAAATCACATTGACCATTTTCTCTGGTGTTTTTTAACAGACGTCTGAGTTTTAAGAGGTTTTCTCACGTCTACAATTTAACCCCACAGTTTCCACTTCTGCACTCTTGTCCAGCGAGTACAACAAACACCACCAACGACAGTCGAGACATTCTCTCACCGGAGAACATTCAAAAGCATGCAGGCATGCAGCGTGCTCGTGTAACGAACGAGAGGCACGCACGCACATTCATCTTCACACACTTTACAAAATCAAAGCAGGCGTGCATCACACACAGCGACTGAGGAGGACGTTCGAGGTGAGGGCCTCAGCGTCCTGTGGCCCCTGCAGAACTCTATAAAACAACACTTTGATTACATTCCTCTGTGACCGCTCATGTCCCACTTTGCATTCCGCTCGCCGCCAACGAGTGTTCCACGCACCGCCGCTCCGCTTTCATGACGCCGGGCGGCTCTGGACGTGGAGCCTGTGGGGGGGTGACTCACACGTGACGCACTCGTTTGATGTCCTGAGCTCCAGACCTCCCCACATTTTATGTCCCACCTGCCACAAAATAAAGACATGAAAAGACATGTAACAGGGAGTAACTGCATGTGTGGCTAACGTGTGTTTAATGATCTGTACATTACTGTATACTGAGGCTAAGAGGGGTCAACCCTTTGATGGCCCACCGCTCTGCCTCATATAAGAGCTGTGGGGAATCGAACAGCGCAGTCTGTCCTCACACTGGAGCCACATCCACACTAAAACCTTTTAGTTTTAAAACCAAGTGTCCAAAATACGATTTCTGTCCATTTTGAGGTTCTACCACGACACATAAAAACATCTTAACGCCTCTTTATACTTCGGCGTAGGCACGAACGTTACACCGTAGCCTGACGTGCACCTGCCTGGAAACCTAACTACAAGCTGCTGCAACACAGACCTCAACAACTGTGATTGGGAACATCTCTCGTTCCACAGTTGGCTGCTCAGATACAGAATATATACGACGAACCAGATACAGCAATGGTGAAAAATAAGAGCAGGGATTTATTTTTCCTGGAGCCACAACGGGGACTGACAGTGAGTGTCAGCGACGCTTCCCATTCACCGGTGATAGTCGAGGAGTCGTGATAAGAACCAATCAGCAAGATAATTCAGGAGATTGTTTCCAAACGTCTCCGCTTCTTTCTGCCGTGATAGAAATGCTTCTCTGGAGTTTTCTAACTAAAACGGAATCAGCAGTGTTTCCGAACTTCTCTGATGTAGGCGCACGAAAACTGCAGAGAAGTGAGGATGCCAGGCGTAACCGTAGCAACAACTACGCACTTTAAAACTGAAATTAAATAGTGTGGATGTAGCCTGGGAGAACTAGAGTCTTTAAGTGGACAATGCATGAGCAGATATGAATTTGAATCAGTTGTTTGTCTGTTTTTCTGGCTTTATAAATACACCAATATTTGCGTACGTTGAAAAAAGAGATTTAGACGAGACCACCATGTTTGCGATGTTAAAATCGAATGTTTTTCCCATTAATGTCCTTCAGCTCCACTTTCTTGTTGCTTCTATCTTTCTTCTTTCTGGCCAAAACATTGAGATGTTAAAAGAATATCGTGTTTAAAATTGTGGTTTGAATAAATCAATGTGTTTTCAGACTTTGAATTCAGTTCTTCTCCTCACTGGTTCCACCCTGGTGACACACACATTGGTTTTCATTCAAATTCTTCTCTTCTTGGGTTTTCCTTCATCTTCTATGTTTCTGTTTTGGTTCATGCAAAAATTACGATGCTGGGTAGAGTCTCAAAAAGATATCTGGATATAAAGAGAGCATCATGGTTAAATTTATGGTTAAATAAATAAATGCTGTCGTCTCTGAATCCCCCTTTTCCTCCCTCGTCTGTATTTAGTGTCTGTGTTTATTTATCGTCTTAAAAATGTAAATTCCAGAGAGAATAAAGGTCAAATACATGAAATTATCAAATGAATGCAACACTTAATATTGAGGTATATTATTTTAGATGCATTGTGACGGAAGAAACGTGATTTTACATTTCAGGGAGCAGAATAAGGGGATAAAGTAAGTGTCTGTTTTCTGTTCTTCTCAATCAACCTACCAGATGATTTGACCATAATGAATTTCTTTTTAACCCTGTGACTGCGGCTCGGGAGGCAGGACTTCAGCGCAGCTGCGGCTTGAACAATTGGTCGTGGCAGGGTGATTGACAGACGGCACGGCTGAGCTACGATTGGCCGCTGAAACCTCCTGATCTGTCTCCACCAGTCCTCGCCGGTCAGGTGACTGTGACACGCTGCAAAAATCAATGTTATCAATCTGTCCCCACAATCGACACGACCGCCACTAATGGAGAGCCGAGTTTTATCAATGCAGTAAATTCTTTCCTCTTTTCCTCCTTGAGCAGAATCAAAGTCTGATTTCACCTCCTCCGGCTCGTTTGTGGTTTACTGCAGATTAGATTTATCATGAGGCAGTTTAGGGATCAAACGGGTTATGAGCCGTCTCTGGTTCTTTTTAACTCTTGGCCCCAGAAACAGTAAATCTCCGTGAGCATTACTGGACAGATATGATCATTATCAGGCGTCACGCTGTGGTGTAGATTGTGCGTGAGACGTCACTTTCGATGTGAGTCACAGACGTAGTTTTCTCCTCACTTGTCTTTTTTTTGTCAGTGAAATTAAACCCAGTTACACAAAAGTGCCTCATAAACAACGTTGTTATGACAAAGAGTGGATAATACAATGACCTCACCATGTGTTTCAGGGTGTTTGTGTATATAATGTGAATTTACGTGTGCGTGTGTGTGTGTGTGTCTTTCATCACATGATAAAAGTTTTTTATCACATTTGGTCCGACCTGATTTTAATGTTCATCCTCTGCTGCACTGACGTACACACGGATCATGTAACATCAGTTCTCCAATGACATGATCAAATAATAAAGACTCGTTAATTTCAGACAGGGAACATATTTGATGGAACACTGAAGTATTTTCATGTCACTTGGTTGAAGGGTTCTTGGATGCGTTTGCACTTTTAGGTTTTCTAGGTTGGATCCGCTCAAGAGGACGAGGATTCGTTTTGTAAACTCGTTTAACCCATAGATGGACGAGAGGGACGAGAGGGACGAGAGGGACGAGAGGGGCGAGATGGACGAGATGACAGCTGCTCAAAAGTGAAGCTGAATCATCTGACTCGCCCCCTGTTGGCTGACTGCAGTATGGGTCATAATCTTCCATGTTAGTGGATGGGATTAAAAAAAAAAGGGGTCAAGTATGTTTCTAATAAGTTTGCTCTAAATGGCGTCATCATCAAATGGAGCTATTTAACAAGGTGAGTTGAGCCATTGATTCAAAGCAGAAGTATTAATCTCCCAACAGATGATTTTGTGTATCTTGGTAGAACAGCACTTCTGTTCTAGTTAAGTATGTAAAACGTTATCAGCAAATACGAGAAAAATAACACCTCGAAGAAAGAGTGCTGACAAAAGTAGATATAAATTTATGTTTGAGTGATTTAAAGACACTGCTCAGCTGCTCATTACACGTCCTGTGCCTTCACCTCCACATTTACAACCCACGCAAAAAACCCTTTTGAAAAGGACAAACACAAACTTCTGTTCCAATCTTATCAATTCCACAAAGTGTCTAATAGAAAGTGTTCAGCTGATACTTGAACTTGTTTAGCTCAGTTCTCGCTTTGCACTGTTTCTTCAGCCCATTGTGGTTTTTTGTTTGTGGAAAAAGTGACAAGTCAGTGGGAAAAAAAAAAAATTAGAAACCACAGAAAATGAGTGATTCAGCTCATCAGACACCTCAGCAACAACATCATCAGTCAAACATCCAGTGGTGGAGGCCGACCACAGCCGGCGGTGACAGACGCTGCTTCTACTCTAAGAATCTGTCCAGACGAGCAGTTCGGCTCCGTATCAGAAATAATCTCTGTCCATACGAACGCGCCTGAACATGCACATCACTGTGATGTGACTGCAGACCACAGATCACTCAATGGCAGCTCTCCTCCTGCATGCAGCCGGTCGTAGCTTTATACAGTTTACACTTAAACAGCACAGTAGCTGCTCGTGTGTTTTCCATGTTGTATTCACCGCTACAGGCTGATGTTATTCCAGAAAGGTGTCACGTGAAAGGAACCCAATCAGGAAGCGAACGTGGGTGACAGCATCATCGTTCACAAAAAGCAGTTTCTGTCCATCTAGACTAAAGCAGTTTTCAGACATGAACCCTGGAAAATGTCGGGAAAAAGGAGGTCTGGACTTTCTCCGGAACACAGCAGGAGATTCTCCGCTCAGACGCGTTCACAGCAAAAGGAGAATCTCCGGAGCATTCTGACGACGGGCGGCGCAGCAGGATGTGACGTTAAAATGTGTTTTTGTTTACAGCTCATCGACACCAGCGTTGGGCCTCATCACCAAACGCTCTAGAATCTCCTCGTCTTTCCAAATTCACGTGGTCAGCCTCCACGTGTACGGCTCCTCGTCTTCATCATGAGATATTTGCACATTTCCATCGTGTGTTAGAAACATCATCAACACGTCCTCTCACTCGAGGTCGATTCCCCCGGGGACTTTCCTGCTTTATTCTCACATGGGACATTAAAGTTTCTACTCAGGGGCTGGCAGGAAAAACTCGGACTCGGACATTTACTTTCTCACAATCTCTCTCCGGATAATTTAAGGAGATTCAAACAGAAAATCTCTACTTAAGTATCAGGTGTATAAATATGAAACAACTGTATTATTTCTCTCTCGACCTGATGCTCAACACTCTTTCCAGTGAGAACACAGCCAAACACACACATGCACACAATCCCCATGTGTGATGTCGGACTCGCAGCTCTGCCTCCTGGTGTGAACGGGCCGGCTCCAGAGCAACATGTACTTTTGCGGCGGCGAGCGGCACTTTCAACTTAATGAGGCCATGTACAGCCTGATTCATTTACTCTAAAATACATGTTGCGGCGGCCGAGAGCAGTGTGTCATTAGAAATCACTTGACGAGGACCCAAAACAGAAACGTCTCAGCACTCCTTGCTCTTTTTTCCCCCCCCTTCTCGTCCACGGTCGGAGGGTGAAAGACAGACGGACAAAGGCAAAGAGTGAAGGAGCGAGAGAGGGGGAGGTGGAGGTGGAGGAGGAGGAGGAGGAGGAGGAGGAGTGAGAGGGGTGAGGGGTGTTAAAAAAAAAGTGTGAACTCCTGCTCCTTTGTGACCTGTTGGAATCATTTGGTGAGCATTCAGGGTCAGCGAGGACAAAGGAGGGAGGGGAATCTGTTCTTTCTCCGCTCGGCAGGGAACAGCTCATGCTTGACTAACTCTTTGGATCCCCGCTGAGCCAATCTATATGCTCTTTCTTCTCCCCTTGTATCTGATTCTGAAAGTGTGTCAAAGCCAATCATTACGTTTGTTTCAGATATCATTGACCTCTGCGGGCGTGCGTGCCTCCGTGCGTGCGCTTGGAAAGGAAACCTCCAGGCGGGGTTTGTTTTATTTTTCCCTCATGCACCGGCTTCTCAGCAGCATCGAACCCAAACCGGCACAGCAGAGCGTCTCTGGGAAGCGAAGTGTTCCTGCCCGACGTGCTCTGCGCCGCATGTCGCTCCAGAGGTCTAATTATGCCGGGTTGGAAAGCACAGACACCCCCATGTCAAAGACAGACTCTATAAATCACACACAGTCATTAGTGGGGGGAAATATGCTTTTTTTCTATTCTTCTGAGGGCTTGGCCGTGCAACACAAAGCCACGACAAATACAAGCAGTAAAGTATTTATTGTCCCCAGTGTAGAAATGGTTACATCTCTCCACACAGACAGGAATGGCATCTACGCAAACGAATTGGCTGTAAACGCTTTTTATTTGAAACCCAGGATATAATTAGAAACTTGGGGCTTTCCAAGAAAGGATACGTATGTGCGTGCATGTGTGTGTGTCTGTGTGTGTGTGTGTGTTTAGTCTTTCTCACACTCACTTTCTCTTCTACATTATGTCAAGTAGCTCCCAAATATTTTGTGTCAGAAATAAAGTTCACATGAGGAATTTCTCAGGTGGTCGTGGCAAAAATACATTAGACTATATGGTCAGGAAATATGAATCTGACATGTACCAGTTGTTCCCAGTGAACAGAAAACCCAGTATCACAGTATTCCTGCGTCACCACAGCTTCAAGTGCAGGTTATTATAAATTATAATAAAGATGTTTAATCCTAAAGACTCACAGGACTCTGGAAGGTCTGAAGCACCTGAGCCTCTCATTTCCTTTTCAAATGAACTCAGCCCAGAAAAATACGTCTTCTGTGATTACTTTTTAAATATCCATCAATAATTTCATCAATTTCTCACAATTTATAGTTTGTATGTCTCTGTGTGTTTTCAGGATTTCCATTTGTTTCATGTCTCACTCTTAAATGTGATATCTCAGGAACAACATGAGCATGTTTCTTCAAATTTGGTGAAGGACTCGAAGATGAACTGATTAAAATTTGGTCGTCACAAGTAAAAGGTCAATTTGACCTCATCGTTTTTTAATTCACCAGGAATGTACGCAGGACTTTTAATTGCACTCTGGCACAAACATTCACTTCAACTCGAGAAGGACCTGATTAGAAGTTGGTGGGAAAAGGTCAAGGTCACTGTGACCTTACAAAATATGTGTTTTTGTTTCATGAATGAGATATTTCCAAAATGAGGTGAGGAAATGAAAACACTTTGCATCGACAGGGGCGTAGCAACAGGGTGGGCAAAACAATTGCGATATTGCTTTCACTCCCGGCATCTTTTATTATTGCTCCCCCCCACACCACCACCACCACCACCATCACCACGCGCCACCCACAAATCAGACGATATGATGCACACATCCTGAGCCCTTCCTCCCATCCTTCCCGTCATCCCTCCCCCGCCGGACTCCCCCACAGCCTTCCCAGCGCTGCCGGAGGACCGGGATGTGACCATGCATGAGGTACACGAGATTAATCTGCCGTTTGATGGGAAGCGTGTTGTTCTCAAGGTCTCGCAGGGGGAGGCAGATTTAGAAGCTGGAGTGAGATTACATTTTCATTCTTCTCTCCTTTTCCACCGCTGACAGAGGAGCACGGCGTATTTACTTTACCAACCTTTTACAGCCACCCCCCCCACCGCCGCCGCCTCCGCCGCCGCCTCACTCAGCTTCTCTGTTTAGCGATTAGATGGGGGAACCATTAATTTCTCCCCACACACACACACACACACACCCCCACTCGCTCTATTCACTTAAACAATCTGCAGAGCCCAACGTGCCCTTTACAGAATCACTGATGCGTGGAGCACAGGGACATGTGTGTGAGTGGGAACATACAGTAAACACACACCACACAAACAACACACACACACACACCACCCACCACACACACACACACACACACGCACACACACACACGCACACACAGAAACAAATATACTAAAGAACGATTCTTGAGAATCAAACACAAAAGTTCGTAGTTGCTTTTACGGAGGATAAAAGTTACAGAGGACGTCAGTTTCAAGGCAAAATAAATGTATCAAGCTAAGATATCGACATAAGCAAGATTATGCAAACACTACAGGACAGATTTCCATGAAACGTCGTGGAAGGATTGGGCCAAGAGAGAAATGATTAAATATTGGCATGGATCGCTGTGGTCCCACGTGTTGCTTCCTCTTTTTCAGCTTGAGATATTTGGACCTTCTCCCAAGCAACTGACTCAGATATCTGCATCCTCACCTACAGCCCCTCCCCAAATAATGTCAGGAGAATATCTGGGGTTCAGTGCAGGTCAGTCGATGGGTTAGTGGGTTTTGAATTTCAGTCGTGGCAGAATCAGCGTTAGTAACTGAGGCTCAGTGATACATAAAGTGAACTTGAAAACATTTGCTGGTTGTTGCCTCTCAGATTGTAATGTTGCTCATTTTGACCCATTGCACACTGAGCTGGTTTCATCTCAGGCTTTTGGAACTGGTGAAGTCGCCACAACCATTTCAGAGATTAATAAAAAGACAATAATAAATAAAATAATCGATGGATTAATAGAAGAACACGTTTGCTGCTGCAGCTCTGTTCAAACCAGTCGGGCTCTGTTCACGCTCTTTACATTATCCTACACCATCGAGCGCCACGGCCACACCTACATTTTCCTATACAGCCTGTCAGCCCCCCCCCCCCACACTCATTTGCGGCACAGGGAGCATCCATTAGAACGCGGCTAGGTGCCGCTCAGAGAAGCTGTTCGCTGAGTGCAGCAGCTAAGACACGTCACGGTGGACGGGCTCCACATCGAGACCTAATCAGTCACCCGCTATCCAAACAGCACGTCAGGCGCACAGGTTTAGCCGGCGTTCAGCGGGGCTCGTCTGGAGCCACTCTGCAGCTGGTGTGCAGGACATGTTGCCTTTTAGCCCGTTCACACACCTGCTCAGTGTCGGGTCAGGCTCCGGCATGTGTCAAAATATACCACAGTGAAACATAATGGGCTGTTCGCTTGTCCCTTTGGCAGCAAGACCTCCGGTGAAACCTGCGGCTTTATCAGAAAGAAAAGGTCTTTTTAATCAGTTCATTTCAAATCTTTGTTTTCCAGTATTGGAATATAGTATACTGACAAAAATGCAAGATCAGGCATTGACGAGTACTAATAAATCTATGTACTGATCCATTCCCACGTCTTTAAAGTATATTAGTTTCACAGTTTCAGATTAAAATCAGATTTTCTATTACTGGAAATCACTTCTTCACTGCTCCAAATCAGCAGTTGCACTGTACCGCCATTGTCTTGTTCTGCTTTTATAGAGAAGAAGACTTTCGATAGTAAAGTGCCATTTGCAATATTTAGTAAGACGTAAAGCGTTGACCTGTTGCGTGAGAAGATGTTTAAAGGATGTAAATGTTGTGTTTTCCTAGATTTATGGATGTGTGTTATCTTTTCGTTACGACTGTCGAAGTAGATGATAAAAGAAGTTCTGTGTATGTATTTGTTCTTCAAGGGGTTTAACCTGAGCCAGGCCACACAGCCATAGCTGTAGATGATGAGCCACACATCTCACATTAAACATTATAGTAAGTCCATGTGTTGTCTGAGTTAAAGTTGAGATTAATGGGATTTCACGTGGTTAATTCAAAAAAATCTGAGTGAAAATCTGTCTTGAACCTTCAATAACTAATAAAAAGTATTTCCTGTTTTTATTTTGGGTGATTTATTTAATCAAACGGCTTCATCCCGACATCCCACGATCCTTCGAACAGATCTTTTGCTCACAGCACATGTTCAGCTCTCTGGAGGTGACATCACCACCTGTGACGTGCTGGGTGCAAACAGCGCCGCTCCAACATCGGACGCATCTACAGGCTCATCGTCTTCCTCCCGTCGCTTGTTTCAGTCTCAAATCCCAGCGCACTCTCTAAAACCTGTTTTCTTTAACCGCTCTCTCCTCAAGTCTGTTGGAAGTTGTATGAGCTGCACTGCCGGTCTCCTCCTGTTAGTCAGACTTCGTCTTTGTGAGAGTCTCAGAGTCTCAATCCTCTTAGCGAGGACTTTGTCTTTGCAGTGAAGCCCGCTCTGATCCCGTCCACGCTGCAGGACCCAGTGGCTTTTAGAAAGCAGGGGACAGCGTCTGAAGCGGCTGTGGCCGGTGAGCAGCGAGACTCAAGACATCTGAGCGGCGCTAGCTGGGTATGTGTGTCAGGACAGGAAGGGGAAACTGATCCTCTTAGCAGCCTAGAATTGGCCCGCTCTCAGGAAAGTGTCACTTGAGTTGGTCAACCTGAGAGCGCCAGGCGAGATTGTCTAGCCTTGTATCTCCTTCCCGGAGCAGCCGCCTCCTCCTCCTCCTCCTTCTCCTCCGCCTGCCTGCCTGCCCGTGGGAGGACTGCTGACCTAAAGACAGTCGACTGTGAGCCTTCCTCGACGTGCTGCTAAGTATGCCGTACCTGGCCTCCAGGCACGAGTTCAATCCGAGATGCCACACTGCCTGTTTGACCAATTAGAGTGAGCCTTCGCTGGGCAGGACCCAGAACCTCCTGCTGGGAGCTGCCAGGCAGATCTAACTCCAGCCCAAACAAACGACACAGACTTCACCGCAACACTTCATAACACATGCTGGAGCCCTAACCTCTTTGCCTTCTGGTTGCTCCCACATGCAGCTGCCTTGATTAAAAACCTACAGCTAGTTAACTTTTTTCCAGGGCTTCTTTCTTCACCTTTCCAGCTCCGCACATTCCTCCTCTTGTCTCGCTCTTCTTGCCTCCAGATGTTTCTCTAACCGTGTCATGCACACAGTGACAGAGAGCGGTCAGGCCATGTTCATTCCATCAATTTATTGAAAACAGACATAACAGGAAGAGTTCATTCCTGCAGAGCAACCCCCCCCCCCATTACGGCAATCAATAAGGAACGGCTGGTTCTAAAAGCATGTGTGATAGTTCTTAGATTTCAATAAAAGCTGCACCATTATCTCCAGAAAAGAGAGGGGGGGGGGCATTGTGTAACAGCAGCACAACCTGTGCCATAAAAGTCACAAATGCTATAATGAGAACACTTATAATTTCTGGTACATTTACTCTAAAGTCAGCACCATGTGCTCCCAAAAAAAGCTCATACTCCAAAATCACTGAGGGCTGATGTGGACCATGTGGAAAATGTCATGGTTATGCACGTTGGAAAACACATAAAAACTAAACAGGACTGTACTGACACAGTTATTTACCTGCTTTCACCCAAACGAGAACCTTAAGGGAAATTCTAACTGATTCAGAGGCAGTCGCAGCAACGACTGCAGGCGGACTGGACTTTCTGGAAAACGCTTCAACTGTCAGTACCTCGGAACAGCCAAATTAATGAGGTCTGAGGACGGTGGTTAACAAAGGCAGATGTCTACCACCCAAGATGGCACCGTACACACGATGAGATCCCATCTTCTTTGCTAAAACGAAGAGACAGTTAAAAGCATTAGGCGGTAATGCTCGACGTCACTCCGGACTATGATGGAATGAGCAGATTTTCCAACTTTCACCAACAAATCCTTGCATTTATACCAGATAATATGATATAAAGTGAGTTTGAAGGCCCCTGAAGACATCCCACACGCAGATATCAGCCTGCAGAACTGCATCCCGCCTCGATCATCCCGCACGGAGCCTGTCGTCGCTGTCAGCGCCGCGGCTGAGTTAAGGAGCAACAAATGATTTGCCTCAGATGGCAGCACAACACGTTATTTATGATTCCCCCTCGTAAGCCACAGACAACATCATTCAACAAAATTACATCTCATTCATTCTCCTGATGGGAAAACAAACCAACCGCGTAAAAGAGTTCAGATTGAAAGTGGCTGCGTTGGCTGAGCAGCACGATGACAGCAGAGCGACGCCAATGCCCAAATAAGCATGTTTACCAAGCTGGAACCCATTCTGTTGATAAGAAACGCCTTCGTGTGGCTGCTTAATTAATTCAAACTCCCAAGAAAATGGTTTAGAAGGAAAACATGCGAGGAAGCAGCCACGCAATTCGGCCGTGATGAAGGCTGCAGAGATTTAGGTGATTGTTTTTCTGTTTTGGCTCCGTGATTCCTTTTTGTCACTAAATCACTGAGCAGATTTCTGGGGGAGATGGAATTTTTATTTTTATTTTCATTTTCATATTGGTTTATTTCAACTTGGAATTTTGTTTTCATCGCTGTGACCGTCATGTAAATCAGTTGAGATATTTTTAGACTCACTGGGTCTGTTTACAATCGCACATCTTTGTTTATTTATATTAACTTCCTGTCTCAACTTTCATCTCCTGTATTTGCCATAATTGTGCACTTATACAATTTGGGCGCATGTCTTTGTACTGGAGGAATTGTCACGACACAGATGCTCCAACTTAACATTTGACCTATAAATAAAACAGCATGGATCTAAACTGTCGGCTTATTTATTCATGATTTCAGAGCTGTTGAGTGAAAATCCACTTAGCATCTCTTTCCATGAACTCCACCCAATTTCATTAAAATCTGTTTATTCCCTTTAGCTTAATCTGAGGGTAAAGACAAAGCAACAAAGACAAATCTGTGAAACCTCACATCTGATGACCTAGACCCAGCAAATATGTGACATTTATGATCCACCAGTGGACTTTTAAATTATTATTTTATCAACGATTGTTGTACGTTCTGTCCGTTAACTCCCAACCTCCACAACGAGTTAATACCAGTTACCAAGAAGGGAGAAAAACACCAAAACAAGATCCGCTTGGCGCTAACGGTCGACCCAGAGTAGCAGATTGTGACGGCCTTGAGACTGGGCCAAGTGAATCACTAAATAACAGTGCTGTCAACATGATCCACGGTGCGTGGCCTATGAAATGCCTGTTCTTGTATGAAGTGATATGTGGGTCATAGCGTGGTCAGCGGGTGCGGTGCGTGCCGATGGTATAGCTCACGTATGAAGACGGCAACATGTTTACAGCGGTGAAATTCGCTGCTCGAATCACTTACGGAGGACGGAAACAGATAAATCAGCGTGGAGCCTCAAATTGGAAAGTGCACAGTGCCGGTGCTGCTGAGGACTGTCACCCACTTTCCAATTAATGATTAATGTGCTGATTGTGGGAATGTAACACGAAGGAATGTTGACTGGGACAGAGACTGTAAAAACAAGTAGAGATTAATAAATGACAGAATATCAGGGGGGGGCTCACTGAACCCTCAAGTGGCCATATATAGAAATGCATGTGGGGATATTATCTACGAGTTTTTCGTAACACCAGTGTTTCCCATTAATGACTTGGGACTGTGACAGTCTAATTTGTCCTGCAACACTTTTCATAATGAACCCAAACTCAGCATTCTCGCTTTAACTCGCTCAGTTTGTCCCGTCTCCGTCACATCGGCGTGCCGGTAAAACATCCATTTGTTTTTACCATCCTCACGGGCAGCCAGAACTTCTCATAGCTTTGTCTGTAGGAGTCTGTAGTTTTATCCGTCGCATATGGGAACTATGTCAATATTCGTTTTCCTTTTTCAATTTTCCATCTCTCTAATTAATCAGGATATTCATTTTCATTCGTGTAGTAGTTCAAATTGTACGTATGTTCAAATCTGGAGGATCTCAGTGGACGTCCTGCTTTGACGTCTTCCACTGCACGACATCTCTTCTGCGTTGAACTGGATCTATTCAAGCAAAAAAAAATGTCACTGAACTTGAGAAGGTTGGATCCATCTACGCTGTTTATGTGCCGTCTGAAGACTGGTTCAACAGCCAGGGAAACAATAACAGCAGATCAGAGCGAACCCGGCCGCCGTCGTCGTGTGACCGAACAAACCAGAAGTGTGCTGTATCCTTACAAAGGGGCCACAGTTTCCCAAAAGCGTCTTTTTGCTGAATTAGTCCAAACTGTAAGGGCGCTTTAGGTAAATCGCACGGACAGGCAGACAATAAACAAGCCAAAGGTCAGAAGCTGAACATTGTAGACATGAAAAAATGCAGATAGAGAAAAAAAAACGTCAAGTAATAAGAAAACTAATCTTAGCTGGAGACGTTTTCTTGCTATTCCGGGGGTGTTTCCTTACCCCATGCTTGTTTTTTCATTACGCAGTCTCAACACTTTTCTGCTTCTGTGGTGGAAATCACACAATGGCCAATACTGATTGCTTTATTTTCTCAGTGTGTACCCCCCTCTCACGTTTATTATTGCAGAACAGGAGGACATGCCGGACAAGAGGGGGGGGTGGGGGGGTGGCGATGCTGAGCCTGCACAATCTGAACATTTTCGTTCTAATAATTTGAAATCCTGTGGGGTACGGGAGGCAAGGTGCAGGGGGTCTGGATGCTCGCCGATGGGGGCCGGTGGGTCGGGGGGGAGGGCGACGCAAAGTGCCAGATCACCAGGTCTGCTCAGGGTATGTGAAAGGCGAGCACGGCTTCTGAAAGTATTTGGGCAGAAGGCTCGGGTATGCAGTCTGGTGTGCACGTGCTCCAGGAGCTGTGGGTGCTGTTCTGACTGATGTGCAATTCCAACACTGCAGGCTCCACCACCCAGAACAGTAAAGCAATACCTCGCTGGCTGCACCCACCGCCGAGCATGTGGTCCCACTCACTCAGAGGTTACATGTAAAGAAATTATTGTTTCAGTGGGTTAATATGCAGGCCACCTACACACCTGCCCAGAGGAATGTGCTGCACGGTGGGGGGTACTGCCAATGGCATTCAATCACATACCACTGGTGCCAGCAGGGGATGTGGCCAGTGGTGTGGAAACCTCCAGAGGACTGGGAACAGCCTGCACACAGGAAACACACATTATTCCTCACTCTGGTTTGCAGTTCTGTGACAGGAACATGTTTATATTACAAGTAAAGAGAAAACGCATCTGCAGCTCACAGAATTCCGTGTCGTGACACGAGGCCACATTTCCAGATGGAAACAGACACCTTTGGTTTTCCTCTCAGGACAGAGAGCATAAAGACGCTGCACATGAACAGTCTTAAGTAAATTATTAGAGCCTAAGTGATTAACAGAGTTAAATGTTGGAGCAGCTCTGTCCTCGGGCTGCAGCGCGCCCTCATATCGGGGCTCTCCGTTTACATTATTCATACGGAGGAGGGTGTGACTTGTTGGCTCTTTTTTCCGCCTATATAAAACGAGAAGTTCGCGTAAAAGAAAATACAGATGGAGAAGGCTAGCCGCCTCGCCGTGTCACAGAGAGTCCCATTAAGCCTACGTGACAACTCACATACTGTCCCTTTGTGACCAGCTTAATCGGCAGAATGCCCGGTGCCTGTGTGCTTTTCCTCGCCGCTGCGCTGGCTGCGTTGGCCCGGCTCGTCGGCACCGTGGGGCCGGTGGTCCGGTGCGAGCCGTGCGACGCCGGGGCGCTCCTGCAGTGCAAGCCCCTGCCGAAGGACTGCGCGGAGCGGATGAAGGAGCCCGGCTGCGGCTGCTGCATGACGTGCGCCCTGGGCGAGGGACATGCGTGTGGAGTGTACACGGCGCGCTGCGGCTCCGGCTTGACCTGCCAGCACCAGCCGGGGGAGAGCCGACCCCTGCAGGCGCTGCTGGAGGGACGGGGAGTGTGCTCCACGGCCGCGTCCAAGAAACTCAACAGCATCCTCATACCGGCGCAGAAAGCAGGTAACCAGCCGGGCTTTTAACTGCACGTTTTAATGTTTGTGGACACCGTTGTTGCTTTATGTTGTTGTTGTTGTTATTCGGTGGATTGGACGCGCTCCCCGCGAGCTGCTGCTGTTTGTTGACCAGACCTGGGGAGTTCCCTGTTCGTGGAAACACAGATTACAGCGTCGCACTGATAGTGGATGAGATAAAGGTGCTTAGACTGATCTACTTAAGATATAAAAGGCACAAAGAAACAGGGGCTGTTTTGCAGCCTGCCACAGTGTAAACCACCGACCCTGACCGCGGGGTTTTAGAGGGGAGGCTTGACATTGCACAGTGATGTGTTGGTCTGGGTTAAACAAATCCCATAGGCTCCTGGAAGTTTTAGAGGATAACACCAGCTACGACCAGGGTGTTTACGCAGAAATTAATCGTTGCTTTCCCACCAGGCAGCCCGACACTTTGTTTTTCCGTGTGCGTAAAGGTTCGTGCCATCATGCGTAAAATGCGCAATAAATTACAGAAGCTCGTCGTTTGGGATGTGCAGGCTGTTTGTTTTCAGAAAGGGCAACACTGCTCCTTCTCTCCTTCTCCCCAACACACACACGCACATATACACACACATACACACGCACAGAGCCTGGCTCCCTCAAACCAATAGTTAAGGACTGCCACATACATACTGTAAGTATACAGTATTTAGCTGAGGCTGAGCGCACACCACGTCCTTGTCTTCTGTAATGTCCCTATTTTCCTTCAAATAAAGCTCATGGATTTTTGTACACAGTATGAAATTATGTGTTGTTGCTCTACTAGTCCATGTGGGACAAAACATCCCAGCTGAGAGGGTGTGTGTGTGTGTGTGTGTGTGTGTGTGTGTGTGTCTCTGAGTTCCCTATAAGAGACCAACACAAAACCAAAGCCTGTTACCAATGAGCACAATGTGCAGAGACATGCACAGTGGGTTTCATGTGAATGGATGCAGGCTGCTCACACCGGTGAACCGGCACACATGCCACCTCCGTGTGAATACACACGGCTGTGTGTTTGGGCGCTGCTGACGTCAGGCCTCCAGGAGCCTCAGTGTGTGTTTTCATCTTACTGGTTATTTGGTTTGGCCACAGCAATGTGTGGTGTGCAAGCACTCGGCAGTCACATTGTCATTCATAAAACACAGACACACACAAACGCACACAGACAGACACAGTTACATACACATGCACACACTCGGAGAGCATCAACAACTGTTTTACCTTGTCCTACTCTTTAATTTCCTCTAATTACATCTGCATTTTCCTCATTTTATATCAGTTTCTCAGCTTCTAAATTTAAAAGACTTACATTTAAGACGAACAATATTTTCACACGGGTGCAAATAAGTACATCTGAGGCCTGGGAAGCATTCGGCAACACAATAATTTACAGCCACACATATCAATTCATGACCATTTACAGTATCTCCCTGCACTTCTGGAGATGAAGAGGGAAAAAATGTGGGAAATGGTTCCCAGCGCCCCTGTTGGTCGTAGTGTATCAGTGCAGCTCAGTGGTTTCCACCGCCATCAGTCCCCCACCTCTGCTCCCAGACATTAACAAGCCCTGCTCACCACAGTTTGTGCTGTTTACTCCTCTGCCATTATACAAACAAATTGCGTAATGTGTTTATCCGGATCGTAGCAGGCTTCCTTAGAAATTCACATAAAAGTTTATATCGACAATAAAAAATTCATGCTTACAGGAACTTTAAACACAGCAATATTTTTGTCTTTGGTTATGGGTTCTTTTGGGGGGTTTTTGGCAAGAGTTGGGGAAACCACGTGGAGCATCTGTCGCCGTCTGACTCCGTCCTGATGCAGCCGATGCTGTTGCTGACATCCATGTTGTTATTCTAAGTTCTGGTGAGCCTGGGAGACTGCGGAGCCCCACCACATCACTAATTGATCAGGTGGTCACGGAGAAAGGGTGGGCTGCCAGCCTGCCTGCCCACACGGGCTACACGCCCACATGCCCGCCCGCCGCCCTCACCGCAGGCCTCCAACACAAAATCTGCTTCGAGTTAACGGTTTGAATCTGTGTTTGTGTGTGTGTGTGTGTGTGTGCGAGCACCCGACTGCATGTGTGTTCCCATCGTCACCCGGCCTCCCCGGGACGTCGTCTCCGAGCTCTGTTAGCTTCTCTGACGGTGTCGCAGACCAGGGGGCGAGTGGATTGGTCGTCTCCTGTATTCGCAAGGAGCATTTGGAGCCCCCCCCCACCACTGTCCTCTCTGCTCTTTAACGATTTGACAGGAATCTCCGCCGGCTCCACGAGCTAATAATACATCTGTTCCCTTATCTCCCACTTTACCTCTCGCTGCCCGAACCGTCTCCTCTTTTAGCCCCGATCCTTTAAAAGCTGTGTTTAGACTTGGCTCCTCTCTGTGACTCTATCTCTCGGTCGGAACACTGTGGAAATCTGTGGATATGAAATTGTCATGTTTCTGTTTATTACTTGGCTTCGTTTCTGGCTCCAAACAGCCCACAAGGCAATGAGCTAACTTTATTTCGTCTGTTTGAACCAGGCCTCCTCTGCAGCTCGGTGCCAGATGACAGAGAGCTGCAGAGAGCACTTGAGATGTTGCAGCCTTTTTCTAAAACTGGTGAAATTTATTAGAAAAAGGGAGGAAGCAACAGAATTTTACTATTTTTCCATGCTTATTTAAAAAAAGAAATCACACAGTCATAAATGTTCAGACCCTTTACTTAGTCCTCAGTTGTTGTGTTTACAGCCTCGAGTTTACTTTGCAGCTTTGCACACCTGGATCTGTGGATTGTCTGTCTGTGGTGTCTCAGGGTCACTCTCCTGTTGGAGGATAAACCTTCAGTCCCGCCTGGAGGACCTGAGCACTCTCCACTGGGTTTTCCTTATAATATATAATTGTACTTGGCTCCGTTTAGCTTTCCCCGAACCCTGATAAGTCTTCGGGTCCCTGAAATATGCTGAAACCCTTTCCCACAGCCCGATGCCGGCACCACCATGCTTCACCGTACGAATGGGACTGAGCAGGTGATGAGCGCCGCCTGGTTTCCTCCAGACATGAGCCTGAAGAAAGACAGTTCAGTCTTGTTTCATCAGAGCAGAGAATCTTGTTTCTCATCGTCTGAAAGTCCTGTAGGTGATTTCCTGTGTCTTTCTCTGAGGAGAGGCCTCCGTCTGGCTGATGGTCGTCCTCCTGGAGGTTTCTCCCATCTCCACGCAGAACTTCTGGAGATCAGACCTTCTGGAGCTCAGACCTTCTGGAGCTCAGACCTTGTGATCATCAGGATCTTCGTTACCACTGCTACCAAAGTCCTGAGTTGTTCAGTCCAGCTTGGTTTAAGAATCATGGAGGTCACTGTGGCTTTTGGGAACGTTCTATGCAGCAGATTTAGTTTGCATCGCTCATTTCTGTACCTCGACACATGAAGAGCTGTGCGTCTTTCCAAATCCACTGAAGGTGCAGACAAATGTCAAAGATGATCAGGAGAAGTGGAACCTGAGCTCTTTCCACTGTCATAGCAAAGGGTCTGAATCCAAATGTCACTGTGATGATTTCCTTTTTCTGTTTTGGTTTGGCTGAATGAGGACCAATGAGGGAAAACTACTTCCTGAATGCAGCGTTGTTGCAAGAGAAGCATCATTCATATTTTAATATCCTGGTATTAAATAAAAACTGCAAGATGTTGTTTAGAAGCTTCCTGATTCGAATTTAAGGGGAAAGTGAAACATGGATGATGTTATTTTGCGGACGAATGTCCAATTTTCCACCACGTACACTTAAGCCGTGAAAAATGATCATCACAATATTCTAATTAAAGCCTTAAAGCCGGTTAAAACCCTGAGATATTATATTTCTCCACTGTTTTAACCACATGAGAACAAGTTGAACTAAACATGAAGGTTCCACAGACTGAATAGAAAACACTTTGTTACATAATAAACTATTTAAGAGAACAGGTGCCACTGACAACAGCCTTTAGGATTCAGACACTTCCAGATATTTCAAACAATAACATGTTCTCATTAATATCAGTTAAATGCAGGACTCATAGTTTGGGGGGTAGGGATGTAAGAATGTGGTCGGGGAGTGTGTAAACTCATAGTTTAAATGAGAGAAAGTACCTGATGGAAACAACAGCTTCACTTAGCTTTAGTTAAAAAGCAGGTGAGGTTTGGACAGAAGCTGATTCATATTCATAATGTAAATTAAACACAAACGTTGATAATGTAAAGTTTGAACTCTTCAGATGAACTCACCTCCAGCAGCTGTAAGAACCGGGAGCAGCACCAGGAGCAGCACCGGGAGCTGCCGGGGCCTGAGCGCCTCTCCCCGGTCCCAACACCTCCCAGCACCGGTTAGCATGCTAGCTAGGCTAACGTTAGCAGGTAGCACACACCTGGAGGGGGGGGGGGGGCGGGTCCTCCTCTGCGCTGATTGGATAGTTGGACTTCCTCTGTTTTCATCTAGCAGCGTGCTGATTGGCTCAAGAGCTCGTGTCTGTAGCTGTAACTTCAGGGTCACGTGCAAAGATGGGAAATTTGACTTTCAGTCTTTGTAAAACTTCACAATTACTCACAGGCTACAACAAATATTTATACAGCTACAATTTTATATGTATACAACAAATTTCTGCAGCTACAGTACTTTTACATAAATGAGAAATATTTCTAAAGCAACATTTTTACATATACAAAATATTTCTAAATCTACAATATTTTGACATTTTAATTGGTTATTTGATGTTATAAAAACGAGGTGAAACATCACGATTGACAGCTGAGACTGGCTCACGATTGGTCGAGTGCATGTATCAGCAGGACCTCGATACTGCGGCTCCTCCCCCGATCACTACTGTTGATCCTCTGGCTCCAAATGCACAAGATGGGAATTATGTTTTAGTTTCATATTTAGACAGTGGGAGGAACTGGAGACGCTCCGTCCATCTTTATATTCTCTTTGGGGGAAGTGTGCGGGGGGGTCACCCACTAAACTTTATCATTAAAGGCTGACTTCCCTTTCTCTTCACAGAGGGTGGAGGAAATCAGGTAGAAGAAGGTGGTGCCAATGCCACCCAGACGATGACGGTGCTGACCGGCGTGGCGACTGTGAAGGGCGGACACAGTCGGGGTTCGATGGACACCAGGCTGCCGCTGCACAACAAGCTGATCCAGAAAGATCAGAACAGGAAGACGCAGAGCTACAAGGTGGAGTCAGTGTCGGGAGGAGCCAACATGGACATGCACAACTTCTCCCTGGAGAGCAAGAGGGAGACTGAGTATGTAAGTCACAACCAGAGGAAGAGCTGCGGAAAGTACAATACGTCAAATATTAACATTTAGGTTTAATAAGAGAGCTCATAGACAGGAAATCGGAGGAGAGACAGATGAGAGAATGAGATGCAACAAAGACATCAGGGATGTTTCAGGTTCCTGGTGAGCACCTCGTCCTCTGCTCCACCAGAGCAAATCAGTCTGCTGCTCTTTTAATCTAGAGACCACCCACTGATTAGCGCTCCTAATGGAGGGGGGGGCTCATCAGTGAACTCACCTGCTGAGGTAATTGGTTGGAATTAACTGCCAGCTCTCCGGAGCACATGGTCGGCCACCCTGGCAAAAACATGCACATTGCTGTCAACCCAGTGTAGGTGGTATGCATGTGCGGCCTCGTGCACGTGCGGCGAAAACACAAGATACAAACAGTGTGGGGAATCTCTCTTCAAAACATTGCTCTGCAGAGCAATTTGTGGTCAAAGACTCCAGCAGGTCCCTTAAGGATATCTGCTATCATTTAAACATCATTATTATATAAATTACATGCTCTCCAACCGTTTCTAAGAGAAGGTACCACTTGACGTCTCCATTTAGGTCTCAGCCTCTTCAATCTGGACATAACTGTGGGTTCATCACTGCGACTCAGAAACGCATTGTTCAGATTCGCAGAATGTGATATTCCTCAAATACTCATTACGTCAGACTTAAGTTTGGGGATATTTGCATTGGGTTCTGCAAAAGATTTTTAGAATATTTTATTTTTGCTGTCAGGCTGCAGCCATAAATTGTCAAATCAGCATAATCATAGTTTAAGGGTGAAGTTAGATGAGACGTTAATGGGGCGTTGGGTGCAGGAGGTTTAATTCTGTTGTCCAGGATGTTCGCCATAAACTTCTAGAACCGCTTGAACACGTCTCATGTTCTTCTTATTCTGTGATTGTGTAAATATATAATATTCATTGTGCCATGTGTGCTTGTCGTGTTGCCAGGGGCCGTGTCGGCGGGAGATGGAGAGCATCCTGAACAGTCTTAAAATCAGCAACGTGCTCAACCCGAGAGGCTTCCGCATACCCAACTGTGACAGAAAGGGCTTCTACAAGAAAAAACAGGTGAATGGCTCTCCCTGCTGTTTCTTTATTTTACACACCATCTCCCTCTCTCTCTCTCTCTCTCTCTCTCTCTCTCACACACACACACACAAACACACACTTAAACATGCACACACCTGAGGACATGCAAACAGACCCACCGCATGCCTGAACACTTCCAAAGAATCCTCGCCGACTCATCCCACCCACCCACCCACACAGTCCCCTTTTCTTGTGCAGCTCAGGTTGCCTTGACAGCCACATCAACACTATATTATCAGAATGGCTAATAACCGTGTATTACTCCAGTAAATGCACTGCAGCCGTCTGACTCATGCCTCACAGGAAATGAAGTCGGTCAGGTGTGTTTGTGGGTGTGTGGTGTGGGAGAGTGTGGGGGGTAGGGATGTAAGAATGTGGTCGGGGAGTGTGTGTGGCACGGTAGATGTGGCGGCAGGGCAGTGTATGTACGGCGCGTGTTTGATGACGGTAGTTTCGGTGAGGGTGTGTAGGTGTGGGGTGCTGTTGGTGAGGTAAAAAAAACAAACAGACTGTCACCGGTTTAGTTTTTCTCGTCCGTGGTGCAGCAGCAGACTCGGGCCACCCATAGCCTGCTCATTTGCAAGACGGGGGTGGTGGGGGTGGGGGGAAAAGAACGAGGAAGCGGTAGTTTGGTGGGTGACATGTGCTGACCTGAGGGAGGAAGGGTGAGACGGGGAGGTGGTGGATGGATGGGTGGGGGGCATTACTGAGACATACAGCGTGTCAAATAAATGTCCTGAGGTCGGGAGCCTTATCAGAGGGATTCCATGCTGCTGGATTCATTCTGAGAAACGCATGAGTCACCAAAAAAAACCCCACAAGCACCATGAGTCAGAGACCAACTCGAGCCATAACACACACACACACACACACACACACACACACACACACACACACACACACACACACACACACACAGGATAAACTCATCCTCTCAGATTCTTACCTCACTCTTTCCCCAAAAGTGCGGTTTCATTGTTCCCTTTTTATTAGAATCAGACACTTCCTTGTTCTTTTCCCGGATTTTATCAACCTACACCTACCAGGGAAGTGTCAGTTCTGCTCAAAGTGTGTGTGTGTGTATAAGTGTGTGTGTGTGTGTGTGTGCAGCAGTGTGCCAGCCCTTGTCGCCCTTTTCTTAGAGGGCCGGTGGGGGTGTTGTGTTAAATCCATCCGAGGGGATGTGCCTTCACGGTGCGTTGCAGAGATTTATGACCGGAAACACGGCGAAGAGGATACCGTGTGAACCGTCTAGGGTGACAATACTGTGAAAAGAAGGAAGCAAAGGCGGGTGGGGGTGAGAGGGGTTAGGGAGGGAGGGAGGGAGGGAGGGGTCGGGGGTGGGGGTTGGAGGGTGAAAGAACTGAGCGGAGGAAAAAGGGGCTTAACCACACACATGATACACAAGCGGTCCGTGGTATCTCCAGCCCGAATCTGTTCATATCATATGTTCCCGAACTGACGGTCACAGCTGCGACTTCCTTCTTTCAAGTGGATCTTTCCCTCTGATAGCAACAGGAACAAAGAGGCAACAGAAGCTGCAGCAGGAGCTCAAACACACACACACACAGATTACACGTACACAAGTGAACGTGTAATCTGTGTGTGTGAGTCGCTGCCTCTCAGGAGAAGTTGCTTTAGTTGGAGGTTTGTTTGTGCGTCTTGTAGTTCATGATCTTTGTGGTTGTGTTTCGCCCCAATTAGCAGACGACATGAAATAATAATCCCTCCTCTTCCTTATTCTAAATACTGACCTTTACAACCAGTTCCTGTTTGCAGTTCGGCAGAAGTTGTGTTTGATTTATTTGTGATGTCACGTCCATCATATTCTCCCTCGATAGATCCAGGGCGACACTAAAGTTCAGACTTCCAGAGTCGACACTGTTTGGCAGCTATATGAACTGAAGCTGGGAAGATTCATCTGGTGGGAATGCAGGAAGTGGTCCGGAGTTTTTAAATGTGGCTTTAATGGTTTTCATGTTACGGTAAAGGGCTTTAGTCTTGAGATATCAATCTTATATCTTATCTTTCCCCTTAAATCTCCATACGTCGTAAACTGTTCATCTTAACAGCTTCACTCTTGTCAGGTGTATTGTTCACGGTCAAAGGAAGTTCTTAATAATAATAAACTTTGAACGGCTCTTTGTGCAGCAGCGTTGTTGCAGCTTCAGGGTTTTTGTGTGACCGTGGCTCAATAACTGCAAGGTCACGATTAGTCGAGCACGTGTAACGGCGTGACGTCGGCACCGCGGCTCCATCCCCCGACCGCTGCTGAACAGACTCTGGCTTCATCACTTTATTTAACATTGTGGAATTGGGCTTTTTTTGACATTTGCGTTGATTTTCCAGAAAATAATTCATGGATCTTAATGAAAAATATCAGGTTTATTCAGAGGACTGAGATTAATGAGTGTGTGCAATTTCTGCAAATATAGAGAATCTGGAGGAACATTTAAAAGTAGTTTGGGCCTTTCAAGCTGTTTTCTGAATCCATTTTTAATCAACTTGACTTCAAGATTTGGAGTTTTGACACAAGACAGATACAGTAATATCCTCCAGGTCAGTTCCCCCGAGGGAAGAGCATGTATGTGAGCGTGCATGTGTGGTTTTCTGTGCATGTCGCTGGTAACATGAGTGCTTTCGGTCTGCAGCAGAAGTTTGAGCAGCGTTCGTCCGAGCCCGGCTACAGAGAAACCTATTTTTAGCAGCACTTATATGAATTGGCTCAGTATCCCAGTTCAGGTCACGCATGCCCAACAACGATCCACTCATTACGCCCCTCAAAGTCTCACTCTCTCTCTCTCATTCATCATTTCACCCACCCATCATTACCCCCACTGTGCCCTGCCTACACTCACCCACCCGCCTTTTGTTCTGTCTGCCCGCTCCATCATTCTGTCCATCCTGCCCTTCCGCCCACCTGGCTTTTCCTTCCTTGTTTGGCCAGGAATCGCCCCGCGGAGGGTTGTGAATGGGACGACAGTGTCTGCGTCTCTCTGTGTACTCTTTCAGAGTTTAGTGTGTGTGTGGTGGGAGGAGGAGGAGGAGGAGGAGGAGGAGGAGGAGGAAGAGGCAGTGGGTTAAGGATGTGAGCCAGGTGCCTGCTTACCCTGATCCCTTCCTCCCTCCCTCCCTCCCTCCCTCCCTCAGTCCTGACAGTGCCAGGCCCATAAGAGCTGACTTATTGAGCGTGACTCAGAAGGATCTGTGGAAACGTACACACTGACCACAATGGCTTTATAATAACTGGCCAACCTTCGGGCACCCAGACAGCTATTTTCACTCTGTCTCTCTCCCTCGTTCTGTTCCCTCCCTGAGTTTCTAATCCAACAACCTCTCCTTCCTCGCTGCAGGATATGGACTCCTTCTCTTTGCCGTAGCTGTTGCGTAATGTAACGACGCAGGAATATTTTTTTCCGATTATCAGCGGCAGCTTGATGCATGAGTTTGAGCTTTAATGTGAAAAACTCATTGTAGTTCTACTTCATAGATTTATTGAAAATATACCAAATTAAAATAACACAAGACACTGTGCAAAGACTTGATCTAAAAAATAAACAATTTTGAGACGGATGAGGAATATCAAAGAATAACTCGGCACCCAGATCCTAATTTTTGTTTCTCTGCATTGGCATTGAGTTAAGGGTCGTCCACTAACCAGAAGGCTGGTGGTTCGATTCCCCAGCTCCTCCAGCCTGCATTCCCACTTGTCCCTGTTCAAGATACTGAACCTCAAACTGCCCCTGACGGCTGTGCACATGGTGTGTGATAGAAAACGTGCTGCGTATAAAAGCACGAGTAAAGTAAATATAAATACAACACAATCACTATTTAAATGCTTTACTGTCCATTTACTGTTGTATGTTTTCAAACTCAGCGATAATTAGCTTGGATTCAATGACACTTTCATTGATAAAACAACATTTACATTGTTTCTTGAAGAGAATCCTTTATAAATATTCGATAACGTTAACATCTCAGTGAGTCGACCGGTCGTCGTTAAGATAAAACTGATTTCCCGCCTCATGGTGGCGCTCACACACACTTCATCCATCTCTGGAAGGAAGAAAACAATCAAGATGGATCCGACCTTTGTTGTTTATTTCACAGATACGTGTTTTCTTGCATAATCCAATGAAATCACTGTGTTTGCGATGAACACTTGACATTGTTGGACTTTTTTCCCCCATCAACAACTTTGTAAAGTTTAATATTCAGGCTCCTATTGTAAACTGTGTGTGCTTCATTCTTCTAAAACAAACACAAATTATTCTGGAGTTGAATTCAAACTCAAACCTTATATTTTCTCTAGAAAAAGCAATATCCTGCAGCTACTCTCAACGCCTGACAAACACGCACACAGATGCACAGTCTTTCACACAAATACATATACATGCACCCCTATACACACACACACACAGACACACACACACACACACATTGCATTTTATGAGCTTGTGTTTATCCTGTGGTCAGACCAGGCTCTTTTTAATGTCCGTGAAGCCCAGCGGCGCTGCTATTAGCTGTAAAGACCAGCATCACAAGAGCACGCATTCATACACACAACACACACGCATACACACCCCATAAAGGTCGCATTATGAATGCGTGGGGTGGATGAAATGTGCTTTTTTAGCGAGAGCCGTGTGGACCATGCAGAGCCGGAGCTGTGAGGTCTGAGCTGCTCCGGGGTTTTAGACCCTGGATGCAAGTGTGGGACATTTCTTCATGGAGGACGTTAAGATTTGAGGTTGATGCAGTTTTCCAATATAAAAACCAACTGCCTGCACAGATGTTGATGCTGGAGGAGGATCCAGTGTGTTTATAGTTGCTTGGTGTGTTAAAAATAAAGTTTACTTGATAAATCAGGAGCTGACATGACCTATAATGCTCCTGCCAGATAAGTCAAACTGTTGAGGCCCCATTGTGTCTCCAGCTGAACCACAACAATCATCACAGCTTTTCATCTCCTATTTCTTACAATGTCTTACAATCTTTCCTCCTTTCAAGTGAAAGTTGAGTCTCAGACCAAAAGTTATTTCTTCAGCTAGAAGGGTCAGTATCTATTTTCAAGCTCAGCGTGCAAGAGGTGGAATGAACGAGATCACACAACGGTGTAATTGTGTGAAAGTGCCACAAAAACCTTGACGTTTCAACAATGAAAAGTGGAAACTCGGCGATGCTTTGTCTTTCAGTCCTTGAGGCTTCATTAGGAAGCTGTAAAGTGACAGTTCTCAGTGGAAGTCTGGCCGTCCAGAGTGTGTGTGTGTGTGTGTGATTGTTGTGTGTTTGTGTGTGTGTGTGTGTGTCTGTGTGGATTGAAGCAATAAAGAAAGGATTGCTTGAGATGACTGCTAATAGTTCACAGATGAAAGAGAGACTGAACGGAAATTCAGAGGTAGCCAAGCAACAGGGGAATGCACACATGCACATTTTGCTCTTCCTCTCCCTTCCGCCTCTCCTTTGGCTTTTCAACCCTCACACACACACACACACACACACACACTGACACACACACGCACTGACACACACACCAGGCCCATACAGGACTCTATCATCATTAACCAGAGCAGAGGAACACAATGTTAAGCTCCTCTCCGCAGTCTCGTCCGCTGGGTCGGGGCGAAAATAGAACCTGGCCGCAGACGATGGCACCGTGAGGGGGAATGAAGGGAGGAAAGAGAGAGAGAGAGAGAGAGAGAGAGAGAGAGGGGTGAGACAGAGGAGGAAGAGGAGAGTTGGGTGGGAGGAAACCCAAGTTCATCGAAAAGAGTCCCCTGATGATGTTAGAGTGTGAGAACGAGGGGAGGGGGTGTGTCCGCCTGCGTGCTCGCCACCAGACGGCTGCAGTAGTTGTTGGTATTTTAAGAGGCCTCTGTCTCTGTGAAGCTCCCTTTGATCATGCACTCAGGCTGCACGTGGCCGCCGCCGCCGGAAACAGACACCTGGTCACACTCTAGAGTCCGTCTGTGTGTCTGTGTGTGTGTCTGTGTGTCTGTGTGTCTGTGTGTGTCTGTCTGTGTGTGTCTGTGTGTGTCTCTGTCTGTCTGCACAGTCCACGACCCAGTCTGCAGGACTCAGGATAGTTTTTGTTACGGCTCTGCATTCCTAAGTTGTAGGAATTTTAATTAAAACAATAACTTTACATCCGATGAGCTGTGTAGAAACGTTTGTCTCTCACTGGCCTGAGAAGTGACATGAACCCGACGCTGTTCACCGACGACGGGCAGGTTCTCACTTCTGCTCTCAAGTTGAGACTCCGGAGCTTGTGGTTACGACAGGGGAAGTCGTGTGCGTGGTATGCTCGGCGTTTTAAGTGGTTAAGTCATTAGAACGCTGCTGCTAGGCAACGGCAATATGGACGCCTTCCCTTGTCTTTCTTCACAGTCAGTAATTTAGCAAGCTAGTAAGCAGGTAACACAGGAGATGCAGAGATGACAGACATCTTAGTCTGACATATATACATAAAACCAAAACTACAATATATTAACCAACAAAACTGGGACCGATCATGAAAACATGTGGACTTTTTGAATCGATGACATTTGATGATAACCAGAGAAGAATGGAAACCTGAGGATTCCTGAAATCCACAGACTGTGAATAAAGATGATTGACACGTCTCCACTTCCTCCCACATTCCTGAAATGACGCTAAAATATCATGGATACGAACGCTGATCATGAGTCAGTCTCAGCTGTCAATCATTCTGTCAAATAACTATTTAAAACCAAACTTATCAGAAACAAGAACACTTGAACGTGACTCAATGTGATAAGAACTACCTGAAATGATAGAAACCATCTTTGGGAAACATAGAAATTTAATATACAGTCTCCGGGGGAAAGTCCAGATCTGAATCTGCAGAGTTCTTATCTGAAAACGTCTTTATTATCTACACTGTTGTCTGCTCACTGATTGCACAGTCATGGACAGGTGTGTCTCCACTCACCTTTCAGATCTGTCTCCCCCCCACCCCCGGGGGAGATGACGGGGGGTTATTCTCAGCCCGTTTCATGTGAGCTCCCTGACTGCAGCTCATAAAGTCTGACACTACAGCGCACATGCATGTGAGCACATGTGTGGAAGCAGGTGGGGGGTATGCGTACTGTATGTACAGTACATACAACTCATTTGTGTGATTATGTGCACACACACACACACACACACACGCTCACACACACATGCACGCTCGTGCACATTGCAGGCCATAATCAGCTCCAGATGATTCTGAGTGTCTGCCAGTTTCCCAGAATAGCAGCGCTGGTTTTCCTGCAGCCCCCCAACTGGCCTTGGCAAATATTTTAGCAACTCCGTGTTTACCTTCACACTCCTTCGCTCGCCGCGTTCCTGGTTCGCTCCATCAAAACTAATCTGCTTTTTCATCATTGACCCTCCCTGGTCAGGAGCCTGATATACAAACTGCTCCTCAGCTCATAGACGGCCCCACGCTGGTTTCACCTGGAAGTGAAAGTCCTGCTCTGATCCATATACGTTTATTATTGTCTTTCACAGCTGCATCATCTGTGGTGTGTGTCTCTCATTCCTCTTTTACACCTAAATGAATCATCGATAAACCCACTAGAAAAAGGCCTGTGACTTCCCTCCCATTGCCTCTTGTGTCATGTGTCTTGTGTCATGTGACGGTTATGTTATTCGAGTCCAGGGCCAGTAGAGGGCTCCAGCATTAATTCCATAGTGGGGATTAGACAGAGTCGCAGGCAGAGTGTATATGATCTGAGCCACAGAGACTGAACCCACAGGTTCCTCATGTTTCAATGTTGTATGGTGGTTCCTGCAATGAAGCCAGTTCAATAGATTAGATAATATCACAACACAACACAACACAACACAACGCATCGGACACCGAGAAGCTGTCTCAGCTCGCTGTCTCGACTGTTTTGCACATTCTGTGATATGAAAAAAGAAATTGGCTGTTATTAAACAAATGTTCTTGACTATTTAAGCGCTAACGCCTAAATTCAATACATGTTCAAACATCGCGCAGACAATATGAAGTGTCAGCAGCTAGACCGCCAAAATAAAGAAGTAGAAGAAATCAGGGTATTCATCCATGAGTCATGTTTCAATCGATTGTGTCTCCTGCTGTCGTTTGACTCGGGAGCGAAGTCAGATTGTTCATATTCCCACTGCAGACAAAAGCCAGATGTTTGTGGGTGTTATTTAGTTTTCTGACCAGTGGAAACGGGGCTGAATAGTCACTGCACATAAAAACTCTTCATGTGCAGCCGAGCGTTCCTGCTTGTGATCGATGAGATGTTTGTCTGAGTTGTGCTGAGGCACGACTTGGCCTCCAGACAAGCATCCAGAACCTGAGAGCCAACACGGAGATGGAGTGTTGTTATAAAACACAACTGCACAGGGAAGGTGGTGTTGATAAAGCTGTGTCAGGATAATAATTCGTCACCCTGGAAACGCTAATCTGTTTTCACAGTGTGTCTCTAAGTGATAAGTCCCCCCCCCTCCTGCTCTCCTGTCTTCTCCCTCTGACTTTGAACTGACGCTGGTAGTCGGAGTTGACTGATGTGTGTGTGTCCGGCTGGTTCCACCTGTCCGTGCAATCCTTCTCGCTGAAGGCCGAGCACGACGATCTCCGCAGGGCAAACATATTCTGCAAAAACACAACCAGCAGCTCAAACTTTTCTCTTCCCTCTTCTCTTTCTTTGCAGTGCCGTCCATCCAAAGGCAGGAGGCGGGGATACTGCTGGTGCGTGGACAAATACGGGCAGCCTCTGCCGGGCCTGGACGGCAGAGAGCGAGGCGAGACGCAGTGCTACAACCTGGAGAGCAAATGAGAGGACGGAGAGAGGAAGACAGCGAATAAGGGGGACGGGGTGGGGGTGGGAGTAAGGCAGGGGGGGGGGAGACAGAGAGAAAGAAAAGAAAGGAAGAAGTAGAGCCCACTTTGCTCTTGCATGTAGTTTTATGTAAACATTTGAAGGAGCTCCAGGACGTCCAGGTCCCGTTTCTGTCGGAGAGAGGGAGGGATAGGAGGAGGGGGGGGGGCCCAGCCTCCTGTCCGTCACAGCTGTCCTGTGCTTAGGGAACCTCTGTCCTCTCTTTACAAATAAAAAAAAAGGATGAAGCTGAAAGCTGACAGAGAATGGGAGGAGAGAGAGAATCCTATCATCTGCACTATTCTTTTAGAGGGAGAGAGGAAGGAGGGACTTTTCCACTCACTTTAAAGAGGACTCCTTTGTGACTGTGACCCCAAGAACCGCACCACCACCATTTATATATGTGTGTGTCTGTCTGTGTGTATGTGTGCGTCTTAATGTGTGAGCACCTGCCTTGCGTACATGTGCACAGCTGCATGTCTGTGCAACATGGCGAGTGAGTGGAAGTTGATTTGTGTAAATACTGTTTGTCACTAAGCTCAGTTTAGAGATGTGCGACTGCCCTCGCTCCATTAAACAATGCAGGAAAAAAATATATATAAAACACTCTTCGGCTCAGGGTCCATGTTGAAGTGAAGGATTATGGGGGACGGCGGGGTCTTGATGGCCACCAGGGGGCCTCCTTTCTGCCAGCGGCGCTTCCCTCGTCCTTCTGTCCGAAAGGGAACGGAGGCAGTTACGGTGCCTTAAAAAAAACCAACCTCTCCGATTCTCCTCTCTCATTCACCACCTGTGGTCCGCGACTAACGGAACAACTCGCTGAGAAGCTAGCTTCTGAGTTTCAGATATATCGCCCCCTGCAGGCAAGTTTGTAGCCGCAGTAGCTTTAAAAGCACCTTGGATTCCCAACGGCTGCAGATGTTTGAAGGTGACTGAGCAAAAAAACGGCATGAAAACGTCCATGTAAACAAACTCCTGCAGCTTCATCCACGTCTTAGCTGCTCATGCATGTCCAGGCTGAACGTTACAGGAAAGACATTTATAAACTGCTTCTCTCAAATTACCTCTTATGAGATTCTTGGGTTGCAAAAGGCGGATTGTGAGGCATGAACCATTTCAGACATGAATCTCCTGCTGAATTCTCACATTCGGACATTATCCAGAGTTTTCACTACTGCAGGAAAAACTCTGTAGAACATCCGCAGCAACTTGTGTTCTCACATACGCCCCCAGCTGGATAGTCTCAGGAGATTATCTGGAGATTAGGGTTAGGGTTAGTGATCCTTCTTGGTGTTTCGATAGACAACCCTCACCTCGTAAAATATTAAATTTCTCCCAAATATAGCTATACATATTTCGTTGTCTCTATATCGCGTTTAACTCTTTACACTTGATGTTTGCTACCAGTATAAGTGGATGTAGCTATTAAAGACAGAGGACTAAACAGCTAACTGCTCTATCATCGTGAATATATGGAACGTTAATGCGCAGTCAGATGAATGAATCACGTTGCAGCAACAGTTTGAGAAGTTTACGTGGACGTGTTCGTGTTTTTCGGAGCCGCCAGCCGATAGGCGGCGAGTATCTGAGACTCGTGAGACAGATTTTCGGAGGATTTTGAGTCTTCAGTTTGTTTAGATGTCTTCTGTCTCTTGCCTGCCCCCTGCTGTTCCCGTCCACATCCGCGTCCCTCGGCTCCAACCTGCTCCTCGCTCCGCTCTTATACCTCATCCGCCGCGAAGCTCCAGCGCTGAGGTCCTCTAATCCTGCATGTCCTCACCCCCTCAGCCGTCCAAAACCTTGTCTGTGTCTCTGTGCCTCGTCCCTGCCTCCTACCCAGTACCCTGAGCTGTCCCCCCCCCCCTCACTCCAGCACACCGCGCACCCCTCTGGTCCTCTTCCTGTCAGTGGTGCAACCTGGTGTAGACTTGTTTAAAGGGGGTGAGGCCGGTGTGACCGTCTCGCCTCCCCGCCGCAGGTGCCAGCTGCCCTTATGCTTCAAGCACAAGCACTTAAAGCACTTTAGCTGCGCCGCTACTCGTCAGTGCATGCAGTTAAAGACAATTGGACCTATCTGCATCTGCATACCTTCCCTCAGAGGTAATGTGAGATGAAACAGTGCGATACTGTAAGAAAACAATAATAAACCTGAGAGGAAACAGAAAGAAAGAAAGAAAAACGAAGCTACACCAGGACTTCTGACAGCAAACTTAGCGAAACACCCCTCAGAATTTTTTTTCCATTCAATGCAACTATTTTCTTTTGTTGTTGTTGTTGTTGTTTTTGTTTCTTTGAAAAAAAATTGCTTGTATGATCGTATGCCAACAAATCTCCACGAGGTGGACACAGCACCAAATATGCATTCACACGAGTGGTAGGGGGCCTGAGGGAGGAGGCGTGGTCCTCCCCGAGGAGCTTCCTGCCCGATGCTCTCCCACATCCTGTGTAAAGACTTGAAAAGTGGAGAGAGTGCCGACAAAGAATGCTCGCCCAGTAGCTCGGTAGCATGGAATCGGCTGAACACTTCCTTTAATAGAAAGCAGCAACTTACAACCAGCCTGTTGGTGCTAACCCCCGTCTACTCTGAGACTTGATGCAAGG
>NC_061496.1:2480895-2550742 GCF_022539355.2 Hippoglossus stenolepis
TCCCGCTGCAATGACCCGTTTCCTGGGACAATTATAGCGCAGGGCTCTGAAAGGGGGCTGACATGGCCGCAGACACGTCCCCCCCTCGCATCGCTCCTCTCTGGGGGGGGGGGGCTGTGAAGGTCCCACGCTGGACGACGCGCACGTTTTCCCGGCTTGCTGCAAGACATGTGGCGTCACGTCCCCGCAGAGCCCCGGACGTGCGTGTGATAAGAGTTCCCTGCCTTGGAGAAATGACTGAAAACACTTCGCACCCCCATCTCTGCCCTGAAACTCCTCTCTTCCGTGTTGGTGTCGGAGTTAAGTGCACGTTGCGTCAGTGTGATCGGCTCCACGCAATGTCTTCTGGGATTGCATCATCTGTCAACCGGTGTGAACGGTCCCTCCCACGTGATTTCCAGGTTCCCAGACGCCCCCTGCGCTAAAGAAAGCTCGTGGTGTAATCTGATGTGGCGTGACACCGCCCCCTGCCCCCCCCCACCACCATCACACACCCATGACATGCTGCATCTTCACGTGCACGTGGAGGTGAACTCAGTCCAATCAGACACCTCTGCTGCAGGCAGTGGTAGGAAGTAATCTGATTACTCTATAGTACTGGTGCCTTTTGAATTCCCAGTCCTCCCAGTTCATGTCAGACCACAGAGGGAGATGTTACATTCGCATTATAGTTACTTTGCAGATTACGATGTGAAAACTAAAATGTTTTATGTGTCATGGATTAAAATACCGAACAATATGGTTTAATAATCATTTAAAATGGGATTAATTAGAAGTTAATGCATCAATGTTAACGATCCAATAATCTCCTCCTATTTAATAAAGTTATTATCAACGAGAGGTGGTTCTCGACCTTGTAAACACTGGCTCTGGGAACAACAGGTGAAAAGGAGCTTGTAGCTAAATCTGGCTCATTCATAGCATTTAGTAAATGTTCATTAATGAGCACTGATCCAATCAAATACATAAACACATGAAATGAATCAACATGTTTTCTAATTATTCAAATAAATTCCAATTTGCAAACTTTCCTCACAATCTATTGCGAATTCCATGGAGTTGTAATTGATTACAGAAATTATGAAACTCTTAAAGGGTTAATCTGACTTTCTTTTTTAATCATCAGTTCCAGATTTGTCCACAAAGACGATTTAAAAGTTTGACTCAAAGAGGAAAACTGAGCCAAAAGAAACGTTTACTTTAAAAAACTTTCTGTGTGTTTTACACAACAGATTACAGATCAGATTATAGATTGTGTCTTCACCTCTTCTTATCAGATTCTCCCACTTGTTTTCCTCTATGGTTTATTAAAGGTTATAAACCTTCACTGCCTGTTTATATAATACACAGAATCAATATCATCCCTCTGCAGCTCCTCATTCAAGCCTCATATCATTCACATGTGTTTTTAATGTTACGGCTTCAATATCCCATCAAATATTCTCAACATAAATTTACACATTTTCCCATGAAGCCCGAGCCTGAAGCAGCTGAGATTTAAAGCAAACCTCTGCGGGTCAGAGGCTGCGTTTCATTCGTTCGCTCAATAAAACATTGACGTGTGCAGCCTACGCAGTTTGTCCTGCAGGAAGTCCGCATGCCGGCTTGTTCTCACTCTCACTGGACAGGAAGTCTCTTAATGCACGACCGAGCGGCCTCGTTCCAAAACACTGAAACTCGAGTTTACACCGGGACAGAGATTCGACTCTGGAATAAAGTGTGTAAACCGTGAATCCACTGAATTTACAGGACACGTTCAGTTTAGATTTCAGATGATAGACTTTAAAAGAGGGGGGGGGGGGATCTTCCTCAGCCACCGGAACGGGCTCACCTGTCATCGAGGGACCAAAGGGCAGGAATTCACGCTGACAGGTGGTCGCACGTGAGGATTTGAGCAGGTGAGGAGGTCGAACCTTTGAAACTCCTCATAAAACCTTTTGTAAAACAACCAGCAGAGTAAATCAAGCTGTCAGATAAACGTAGTGGAGCAGTGCAGGAGTCAGACGACAAGAAGTTCCTCGTCTGACTCAGATTAGGAAACTATCGAGTCATAAATTCTTGCCGTGTCTTGTGACGATGTGTCACAAGACACGGTGTGTGATGTCATTAGAGAGGAAGTGCTCGCTCTCAGGAAGAATGTAAACAAATGTGGCGTCTGAAGCTTTGATACCAACAACGTCATCATTCTTCCATCGCCTCACCATGTTTGTTCACGGCTTCATCACTCAGGACATGACGGATAAATCCTGTGTTTATGTTCATCGGCCTCGGCTCTGGAATCTCTTCGTCTTCTACGTGTTTGACTCCTCTTTTTCATCCTGACATATTTGTATTCTTTTCATCAACACGCCCACTCGCTGGTTAATCTCCTGCCATTTTGTCACATGTGCTCATTCGGACATCATCAGGACTTTTTCTTTAAGGAGCTTGCAGGAGAAACTCCAGAGAATGTCCTCAAGAACTGACTCGGACATTTGAGTTCTCACATTCAGCCCCTCTGGAAAATTTCAGGAGATTATCCACGGTTCAGTGTTGGAGAGCAGCTCTACACACTTCTCACGGGAGATCGTACGCGCTCGCCAAACTCACTCACATTCTGTCCATTCCAAGGAACTAAACCATCAAACTCTTCTTGAAGCTGACATTTTAAGGTCAAATAGTCGCACAGTGTTGCTTTGAATCAGTCTGACGCTGTGGCACAACTGCTTTTCCTTTGTGTTCAAACAAAGTTTCCTGATGTAGATGTGTTTGGCTGCGTCGTGTCCACAGCTGAACTGTGATCCGACGATGACGTCTGCAGGCTTGCGAGGGAATGCGGACTTGAGGGCCGCTGGGAGCTGAAACGTGGATCGCGTGCTGCGTCACATTTACTCTCATTTCATCCAAATGTGCGTCTCTGCTTTTTATGGCTCGTGCTCCTTAACCCCAAAAGTCCCAAAATAAAAATGATAAAGTAGTTCATGTATGAGGCCTCCGCTGGCGTGTGAAGCCTGATCTCCTGTGATGTGGCCTTATATGGCCGACTGAGGTAGAGTCAAAGCCTGGGATCATCTCTGTAATTAGCGGGTTGATGTAAAGAAGGAGAGACACGAGGGATTTGAACATGTGAAGTTTTTCTCATGAAAGAGTCGTGATGCGTCGAGCGGGTGGGATCAGGGACGTGTGATCGAGCCGAGCGGAGTTATCTCAGGTCAGGGACAGATCTGCTCCTTCAACAACACATGCACACGGCGGGACGCGTCGGACCCCGACCACAGGCCCACCACTCACCCCGTTACTGCAGGGCTTGTGTTTGGAGGAGAGATGATGAGGAGTGGAGGGGTGAGTGGGGGGGAGGACGAGGGTGAGGAGAGGTGGGGGGGTTCCATCTCTTTCAGATGTCACATGATGGAGATCAAACGGCGCTTGGCATTGAACGTCCCAACGCTGGAATGTTTACCTTTGACAAGAGCACCGGGAAAAACAGGCTTGTTGTCTCAGGAGCTGCTCACACACACACACACACACACACACACACACACACACACACACACACACACACACACACACACACACACATACACACACACACACACATACAGAAACATACACACACAGAAACATACACACACACACACAGAAACATACACAGAAGAATACGCACACACATACAGAAACATACACACACACACACACACACACACACAGAAACATACACACATACACAGAAACATATAAAAACACATTCAGAAGCACACACACACAGACAGACATACGCACATAGAAACATACACACACACACTCACACATAGAAACATACACACCAAACTATATATACACACAGAAACATAAAAATACCTGTTCACACTGAAACACACTCATAAATACACGCCCTCCATTTATGGTGATTTAAACCTTGCCCTTTGGGCTGAGGGGGCTGGGGGTGGGGCTGGGGGTTATCTACGACAGATGAGCTCAGAAAAACACGGTTGTTTGAAATCACACCCACAGAAAGAATGCACACCTGCGTCAGGCCGACACCCAGAGGTGCTCTGAGGTTAGCTGGTGTGTGTTCCTCCATCACTGCATCCCAGGCTCCACTCGGATGCTCGTGGAGCTGGTGGAGCTGCAGGCGACGCGTTCAACCGTCCAACTCTGAGTAAACATTCATTAACCTTCAGAAGCTTTCTAACATACAAGACGTTTTCAGGCGTGACGCTTTAACTCTCACCTGTTCTCTGGCTGCACGAAGGCCCAGAGGGGAAGTGGAGGGGAAGTGGAGGGGAAGTGGCTTCAGCCTCTGGATCGTCAGCGTCGGAAGTTCCTCGTCCAGCAGAAACGGGAGGAAGCAGCTCCAGAGCTCTTGAATCTCCTCGTCTCTCCAAGTTGACGTCTTTGTCTTGTACGTGTACGGCTCCTCTTTGGGATATTTGTATTCTCCACTTTCACGTCTCTTGCGTGTTTGAAACGTCAACAACACGCCCACTCGTCATACATGGTTTTTACAAAGGGGGCTGTCAGGAGAAACTACGGAGAAAGTCCAGAGCAACCGACTGGGACCCCTCTGGATGAGGGCAGGAGAACATCCGGAGTTCAGTTCAGGTCTGGAAGCTGCTACAGAGTCGTGTTCCTCCCACTTGTCATAAAAATAAAACTTTTCATTCTCAGCTCAGCCGTTGAAGGTTTGTTGTTGAGTCAACGGTGTCACCACCTGCAGAGGAAGACAGTGGGATACGGACAAAAGCTCCAGACCAGAGACTGGACTTCACCGTGAGAGTGTTTTGTTCACTACAGAATCCAAGGTCAAGAATAAATCCTGACATTTCTTTCAGAGTCTTCTTCAATGACTCTTCTCTGGTGAAGAGAGTAATGAGAATCAGATTCTACTGGTGAATAAAAACCTTTTTATTAATCACTCGCTCACATTCACAACCGCCGTCGTGAGGGATTATCATCAAGAGAGAAATCCATGAGTCTTGAGCCGTGACTCGCTCGCCGGCTGCTGACTCACCCGTGAGTCATGGCGTCGGCAGTTAACGCAGCAGGAGAAGCGACACTTGAACTTGAGTTAACTGTACAGGTTGTTTGATTGTAGCCCCGGGACCTGAGGCCACTCGGTGGTGTTTAAGTGAGAAGGAGAAGCCGTGCAGCTCCGTGTCAGCGGGTGATTGGTGGAGGGAGACATTTAAGGGGTGTTGCTGACGAGTGACGGAGCGGCGAGGCAAAGCAGGTCATGTCAGAGGGAAATAAATCTTCAGGGAAAGAGGGGTTTTCACAACCTGGCAACCCGAGATGCCTCCTTACCTCAGCTGAGGAGGTTATGTTTACACCCGTCTGTCATATTGTCCTTAAACTCACGGAGAATAATTCATGGATTGGCAATTGTGACAGTCCATGAAATATCCATTATAAGTAGTTCTTTCACTAATAAATACTTATATACACATATTGTATATTTGTTTGTTTCTTTCACTCATTTTTTTTATGTTAACTTTCCACTTTTCTGCTGTAACACGACAAATTTCCCATCTAACTTTATCGAATCTAGAACAATCTTATCTTAATTTGTTTTATCTATTCTTATTTTATTAGAGTCACCAATTATCCCAGCCTGCAGGAATCTGGAATAGAAACTGGATTAAAACACACACATAACTTTACTAAATTAAGCTTTGTATAATATACCTGTTTAATAATGTGGGTGTGATAATGAAAGTTACTTATCTTATCTTATCTTATCTTATCTTATCTCATCTTATCTTATCTTATCTTAGGGCATCAGCCTGCATGATGAACTGGACTGTGGGAGGAAGTTGGAGGAGAAACTGGAGGAAAACAGGCCCCAGTTTATTCATTTAAACATTAACAATCCATTCAGAAAAATTTGTTTATTTTAATTTTCAATTAATTTAGCAAATTTGAATCATTGGAAATGGTGAAAGACAAAGAAAAGCAGCAAAACTTCCCATTTGAAAAGTTGGATACAAGTAATGTTATGTAGTTATGTTAGAAATGTAAAACAAGGACTGGACACTGGGATGATTATCCTTATGTGGGATGAAGCCGGGTGCCCTGGTGCGGATGGAGGCTCTGGTCCCAGGACACGTATGTGGCGTGTTGTGGTCAGTGTCCTCTCCCCGAGCAGAGAACCAGGCGCCAGGAATGTGATGTGAACGAGCACAATGACGCTAATCCCCAGCAAAGTTGTTCTTTTTGTTCTTGTCTCCTTCTCACAAGATTTCCTTAATCGGATAATCCATGTCTTATTGAACAGGCAGCGCCGATCGTGGGTCGAGGTCTGGGAGAAAAACAGTGAAACGGAGCCGGGGTCATTCCTGGCGGAGGAGCCTCGGGCCACGCTAACCTTGTGAATGGGCGGAAATGGATTTATTCGCCAGGGCCCGGCGTCTTGGCGTGTCGCATGACGCTTCACGTGTGTGTTTTGGTGTGTTTCCGAATTAGTGTATATGTTTGTGAACTTGTGATTTTACACTTGTGTGTGGGAAACCCAGGAAATCCAGGCTCCCATGCGCCAGCGTCCATTGTTTTTAGTTTCCTCCTCTCTCTCTCTCTCTCTCTCTCTCTCTCTCTCTCTCTCTCTCTCTCTCTCTCTCTCTCTTTCTCTCTGTGTGTGTGTGTGTGTTGCAGTGCTTCCCTCTCCCCGCTGCCGCTCTAATGAGAAGTGGGAGGAAGTCCGAGCCAGAGGATTGCACTTGGCAAAGTTAAGTGGATACAGTCTCATGAATGGGTCAGAGGAGCGCTGGTACGATTCTACCGTTATTATCCCCGTGCAGGACAATGGAGTTTTCCATCCAAACTCACTGTTACTTCCCCTCCCCCCCCCTCCCCTCCTCCCCCTTTCCCTCCCATCCAATCTGTGCTGGAAGATCCTTCCTTCGCTCACAATGGAACAGTGTGTCCTGAACAGGCACATCAAACGGCCGACAGCAGTAAATAAAGACTCGGAGATCATATGTGCAGAGGAGGAGCTGCGGTTAAACGCTCTTTATAATGTTCCCTCAACTTTATTGTCCCCAGGAGACACAGATAAATATGTGCAGCACAATAAAACCTGTGAGTCAGTACATTTTTGAGTTTATACAGAACAGGAGGAGAACATCTAGTACTGAGAAGTACTCGAGTAAATATTATATAGATCTGAACATGTCTGAATAGGTGAAAGGGATTCTACCCGTTTCTATAGTGTGTGTGTGTGTGTGTGTGTGTGTGTGTGTGTGTGTGTGTGTGTGTGTGTGTGTGTGTGTGTGTGTGTGTGTGTGTGTGTGTGTGTGTGTGTGTGTGTGTGTGTGTGTGTGTGTGTGTGGTGCAGGTGTTACTCATGTGGTGGGGACCTGCCTCTGTTTTTACAGTCATTTATATGGATATAATTATACTTATCATAGTGTTTTTAGGTGAAGACGTCTTTTAAGGTCAAGGTTAAGTTAAGGTAATGTTTATGTTGGTTAGGTTTAAGTTGAGGTTCGTTCAATGTTAAGGTTGTGTGTGTGTGTGTGTGTGTGTGAGTGTGTGTGTGTGTGTGTGAGTGTGTGTGAGTGTGTGTGTGTGTGTGTGTGTGTGTGTGTGTGTGTGTGTGAGTGTGTGTGTGTGTGTGTGTGTGTGTGAGTGTGTGTGTGTGTGTGTGTGTGTGTGTGAGTGTGTGTGTGTGTGTGCGTGTGAGTGTGTGTGTGTGTGTGTGTGTGTGTGTGTGTGTGAGTGTGTGTGTGTGTGTGTGTGTGTGTGTGTGAGTGTGTGTGTGTGTGTGTGTGTGTGTGTGTGTGTGTGTGTGTGTGTGTGTGTGTGTGTGTGAGTGTGTGTGTGTGTGTGTGTGTGTGTGTGTGTGTGTGTGTGTGTGTGTGTGTGTGTGTGTGTGTGTGTGTGTGTGTGTTTGTTGACTTTCATCGTGTTGCTCTCGATTGTTCACATGCAAAGTGATGGAGGCGGATATGTGAAGAATTTAGATCCTGATTATTTGATGCCACAGCTCGTGAAAGCTTCTTGTCTTTGATGTTTTCAATTCTTGGATTTTATTTTATTCGTGAAGCATCTTGTGACGGACGCTTTAAAAAGGTTCAAGTAAGTGATATTATTTTCTTTCCACAGAATTTAAAATGTACAAAACTCAACAACAACAATAAAAAAAAACATCCTCACACAAACCACATCACTTTTTACTGCTTTCATGTGATCAAGTTATCACGTGACATCGTCTTCTATTTATTTAATTCACTTTGTTTTCGACGTCGTCCTCTGAGTTGTCTTGTCTCGTTGCGTCCTGCAGGTTGTTATTTCTCCTGTATTTCCGTCTCTGTTTTTAGAAGTGCGATGAGAATGTGTTTTTGTCGTTGCGGTGACGGGACGACCTGCGTCTGCGGCGATGAGAATCCGTGGGTCTTGTTTTTCCTCTGGGTCTCTTATCAGTTTACCTCCGTTCACCTTGATCCGCTGTGTCTTTGGAGGTTATTATGACATTTTCTGCGAGTTTCATGGTGTTTTCTCTCAGCGCGTCACATTCCATCTGTGTGGACGTTCAGAAGAGACCAAACATGCAGGAGCGCTAGGAGAAGGTTAGTAAGGGTCAGCGCTGTTCTTACACAACATGGAGTTCAATGACCCTGTGTGTGTGTGTGTGTGTGTGTGTGTGTGTGTGTGTGTGTGTGTGTGTGTGTGTGTGCTGATGAGCTTGGAGGAAAAACATAATGTACAAGATGAAGAATAACAGCCCGGGTCGTTGATGAGAAACCGTCCAGCGGGAGGATGTTTTCTCTCCACTAATCATAAAAGTGTGATTTGTATTTTTGGCTCTCGTCGGAAACCTCGAGGAAATGTTTTCTCTCTCCGTCGCTGAAGCTCGGTTGTGAAACGAGAATTTCTCAGAAGAACATTTTCTCTCTGGCACGATGAGAGCCCCTCGGAGCTCGGCCGTTGCATATGGATCTCATAAAAGCATTAGAAGAAAACAATCCTGTGAGATGAATCATGGGCTTTAAGTGTTCTCTGGGTCTAAGTTATACGACGACCCTGGGAGAGGAGAAGTGGAGCCAGTGGCCTCGACCCCTGAACTCCGGATCGTCTGCCAGCGTCCGAGGTTTCACTGATTCTCTGCGGTTTGGGTTCGATTTTGTCCTTGAAAGACGTCACATTATTCATACGCTCAGTATTATTCTAGACATAAAATGTGGATTCCCGTATGTGAAGAACACAGCCGGAGATATTCAGTGTAACATTCAGGCAAAGGGGTGGAACCAAAGAGCCGCAGGGGGCAGCTCCCCACGTGTAACTTGATTTGTGATGTTTGATTATTTCCCCCGTTGGCTGAAAAGTCTCAGTTTTTTTCCATGTTGACATCTTCAAAATATTTGTATTGCTCCAGTTTCGTATCCGTCGCTTGTTAGAAACTTCATCAACATGCCAGCTCCACTTCGTACACTTGTGCCTTTCTGCTTTTTCCTGTTCCCCCCGGTGTTTCCTTGCAAGTTGAGTTTTGATCTTCGTTCTTTGGAATTCTGTTTTGTTTTTGTTGTATCTTGTTCTTTTCGCCCTGACAGAATCTGGTGCCATTTGGACACATGATACGTTCAATGGCGGCGGCTGGGACGACAACAGCAACGAGTTCTCATAACAAATTACGCAGAAGCAGGAGGAGACGTTATTTTAAAACCATCTGAGAAGCGTCTCTGACGTATATGTAACGATATCTTGGAAAGTGTTTACTATTCCATTCACACACCTTCACTGATATACAAGCCCCTTAAAGCTATAATTAATAAGGTATTAACTGTTAATTGAACAATTAGTTACAAATTATAATTATTATTTTCTGAAATAGTAGTAATGACTTTTTTCTAATTATCTATCAAGCCTTTAGATTTATATGTTTTGATAGCTCGGGGTCTTGGGGGTCAACGACATGCAGGTTCTGTATTTTCACGGCTCAGTTTGTTCTCATGTAAACGGCGCCGACGTAATACGTGTTTGATGTTGAGCACAAGTTCAAGCGCCCGTTTGACCTCACACACGCAAAAAGGTTTTTTCCCTCAAACAAACAGGGAAACACAAACATGAGGACGGACCGTGTGGGAAAGAAACTTCTAGAGGAGAAGCTTCTTCATTACAACGCGTTCTTCTCCATGTTTTACTTTGACTCTCTTTTGTTTTAAACACCACAAAGTGCTCGGATCAACACAAGAGTGAAGACGTGAGTTTGTTCTATGCTCCCACGCTCCAGCGTCCAGATTCCAGCAGGGTTTACGGTCAGGGATGTTATGACACACGGGGTCATTGAGTAAGCAGTGCGAGGGCGGGGGGATGAGATTACCGGTAGTGTCCCGGTCTTGAACACATCGCTGGTCCTGCTCTGACTCAGGCCGCTGACAGACGGCCGCTCCGCTGGACCACAGCTGCAAACGGAGCCAAAAAAGGCCCATTTCCGCTCCTTATCTCAGAGTGTGTGAGTGTTTACGTTGCCACTCCTGAGCCGGCGTGTTTGATCCTATCAGGAGAGTCCGGCAGGTGGTAAACACACACACACACACACACACACACACACACACACACACACACACACACACACACACACACACACACACACACACACACACACACACACACACACAGAGAGAGTTGTAACTTTCTGTGTTATCAACAGACTGTGTAGTATTGACGTCTGTGGTGATTACACACAATCAGCATGAATCACTGAGTTCACAGGGGTGGGGTGGGGGGCGGGGCGGGATTTTCCTGGTTTATAATTCACTCGTTGAAAAACAAAACCTCGATGGCTCCATGTCGGGGCAGGTTTCTTGTTGTGTTGCCATGACAACCTGTCACTCAGGATGCCCACATGCCACAGCCTCCCAGCTCTCCACACACACACACACACACACACACACACACACACACACACACACACACACACACACACAAACACACACACACACACACACACACACACACACAGATACAATGATATATGCCCTTCATTTATTTGGCCTTCATCTTTCTCTGGTTTCTTGATGAAATGGTTTTAACAAGTTTGAATTTTCCTCACAATCGACAGTCGAAGGGGGAAAGTTTGCCTCCGTGTGTTTTCATACTTTTGCATGAACATGTTTTTGGTGATAAATTTGAAATCTGGGGGGAAATGTTTCTGAGTCTGAATCTTCCAGATGTGGTCACGGTTTGAACCTGTGACCACATCTGGCCTGTTTCCCGTTTCACAATCCCGGGAAACAACACGAGCGTCAGAGCGACATCTGATCTGATCTGCAAACGAAAACATGAATGATTGGATCACAAAGTCAAAATGCATCTTTCACTATGTCCTTATGGGAAATAGCCTGTTTATATATGTTTCTTTTGTATTTTACTCTTTATACCTTTTATTTTATACGCTTATAAATTTACCTTATATGTATTTACATTGTATAATTGTTATAAAACCGTTATAAAACCAAATATATTGTGTTGTTGTCTTTGATTCTTAAAGTGGAAACAGTTTGAATTAGTTGCTTCAGCTCTCAGGTCTGTGGTGACCTCTGACCCCCAGAACAGGAAGTCCACAGGTGTAATTAACCATATTAATGATGGTTTCCAGTAAAGCAACGTGAACAACATCAGGACTCTGCTGTTATTCCTACTTTAAATATCTACTAAAGACTAATTATCATAAACTCATAAATCTCATGAATTTCTGATGTCATTGATCTTTATTATTATAAAGAGTTCATAACAACTTTCCACTGTTTTATTTTCATTAAGCAGCTTGTAACATTGTTTGAAAAAGTCTCACACACGTCAAGGTTAATATTATTAACCTTTATGAAATATAAATAATACAAATAATAACAATGTTAAAATATATTTAATTAAACATGTATTGATTATCATATATTTAAAAAGGCCTTGGAGTGACAGCTGTGGTTTTGTGACATGTCGACAACCGGCTCCGGCTGACATCGACCTCCTTGTTGCTCCAGACTTCTTACATCAGCTGCTCTGTTTTTCTACTGTTACGTAACTTTAGAACCGAGTTTGATGGCCTCGCCATATGCACTGTGTGTGTGTGTGTGTGTGTGTGTGTGTGTGTGTGTGTGTGTGTGTGTGTGTGTGTGTGTGTTGTTGAGAATGAGGACAGGAAGTGGCGCACTTTCTCCAGGAGACACACGTCCCCACTGGCTTTATTTTTATAACCATAATACGTCAATATCATCGCAGTGCAAACACTTAGTATAAAATATCATCTTTAACAAAATGTACATTCACATAAAACATCTCAATAAATACATCTTCAACAAAAAAAGCCACAAATATCTGATCATTCATAAATATCTCTGAAAAAGACAATGTACAGTAATATCTATCAATACGTATGACAATTGAAACCCGTATCATACAGTATGAAAATATCCAGTTTACAGGAAAAAATATTGTACATAACTCGTTTCTATCAACTTTCCTTCAAAACTGAAAGCAAGTGTATAAAAATCCTCATTTTGAACTTTTAGAAACTCAAAGTGAGCGTTCAGACTTTAAATCTGTGTCGAACATGATGAGAAGTTCATCTCCATCACGTTTCTGGATAAATCTCTCAGAGTCGAACCCGTCGCCGTCGTTTGTGAAATTGTTACAAAACTGTTGAGGAAACAGTAAAAATTCATTCGACAAACAAAAGGAAATCCACAGGAGCTGCAGCCGCACATTCCGTCGTGCTGCAGCTTCCACACCAGAACTTTGATATGTTTATGAAAATAGGTTGGCACATTTGATAAACCGGCTACCTGTTGACTAAAGCAGGAGCGGGGGAGGAGGAAGAGGAGGAGAAAGAGGAGGAGGAGGAGGAGGAAGAGGAAGAAGAGGAGCCCCCGGCCTGATGTCAAACTTTCCTGAAAATTTGTCCTTGAAAAAAGGTTTTGCACACCAAGCCCATGAAGAAGAAGAAGTAGAAGAAGAAGAAGAAGAAGAGGAAGAGGAAGATGGGTCAAAAAGAAAAAGCACCTTACATTCAAGAGGACCGCTACCGTGAGCGCATGCACGAGGACGACGTTGAACCAGAGTCACTGCGCGTCCACTGCTCGGCCTGACGTCTCATCAGAACGCATGCATGTAAACGCCACAGGCTCGCAGGCAGTGCATGCTGGGAATGATTCGAGGAGAGTTAATGGCTGTGGTAAGCCGTACTGGTGAGTAGCGTTACCATGAAGTAAATCATCTGGACCGGTGGGAGGGCGCCAGACGCGGATTCCTCCGCTCGACCGAAAGCAGCTTTTTAGTTCATAAAAATAGTCAAACTGAATATCTCAACAATAGAAAATAGTTCTTCGTAAACACGCACGCGGGAAATAAAAAGTTTTTCTGTTTTTAAATAGAACTCCATGAGGAAGGAATCACACTCGCACGATACGGAAAATAGTTTTTTTTATCTAAGTCATGCTTCAACTCCACAGAGATACACATGTGTGTGGCGACGCACACGCTATTGGCTACATACACGATCGGGTGGAAGGATCCAGCCGGCTACAGCATGCAGGGAGGCTGAGAGAGGAGACGCTTTATTGCTACACTTTGACGAGGAAGAATCTGGAAGTCAAGCATCACAGGGAGAACAGACGGAAACGTGACTGAAATGCAGCAGCGGCATCATGCACTTAAAGACGCCGAGGCGAGCGGCGCCGTCCAAAGGGCTTCAGCGAAGGGGCAGAAACGTGCCGTCGCCACCAACCCGGGAAACGATTGAAGGCAATGCCCTGTTGTGTTTCGGCAGCTTTAAATCGTTAAAACTGCCTTTTTACAATTATACATTTGGCTTCATCCACTTTGAAAACAGGCGTCTGATGGACGGCGACGCGCCTGTGACCACGAATCTGAGTCAGAGTCCGATGAATCAACAAAAGGCAACGAAAAGAAAATGGCAAGAAACTCATCGTGAGGAGCGGTTGCTAAGGCAACAGCACTGATTTGGTTTTATACTGAGAGAAAACGGTCGGCGGAAACTTCTGGATGTGTTTGAGGCTTGTGCGCTACACTACCCATGGTGCATTGCAGTGTGTTTCTTATTATTTCGTGGATTCGCGGCGTCGACTCTGAAATCGTGGAGACATCCTTGGCCTGTGATTGGTTTACGGAGCAACGTGGCTAACACGTCCCGGAGCCTGACGCCCCCCTGGAGGCGTGAGTCCGATGGAGGCCGCCCCAATCCTAAACGCAGGCCTCCCATTGGATGATCAGTGCGTCAGCCTCGGTAGAAGAAGAACGGAGCTCTCTCTGCTCCACGCCATCATTCTCCCGTTTCCCACGGTCACCATGGAGACAGCGTCGGTCACACCATAGCCGTGGGGACAGAGGGCAGGTACCTGGTGGTGCTGGTGGAGGTGGTCGGCTTGGCCATGCTCGGGCTCGGGTTCCTGATGGTGGCGTAGGTGGTGACGGTGGGGGCGGGGCTCAGCCTGGTGCACACGCTGCCGTGGGCGAACGCGCTCGTCCGGCGGTCCGGGTTGCCGGGCAGCTGCTCCTGGGTCTGAGGTGGCCTGCCGCCTTGTCGCCGCCCCTCCAGGATGTAAGTGAGCATCTGACCTTTGCCCTTCACGCTGACCTGGCCGCGGCAGACGAAGTCGTAGTGGTCGGCGATGACGCGATAAACGTCTTCGGTCACCTGGAGACGAAACGCAGAGAAACACATAATACACGATAAATATTCTCGGCCCTGCTGCAAAGCCAGTGCAGAACTGTACCTGGATCTTCCCTTGAACTCCGGTACTGTCCATCCTGCTGGCCACGTTCACCGTGTTCCCCCAGATGTCGTACTGAGGCCTCCTGGCTCCAATCACTCCGGCCACCACCGGACCCACATTGATACCTGGAATCAGTCCACAACATCCGGGTCATGAGCTCTAGAGCTGTTCTACGTTTATTCCAGTTTTAGGTTCATATAAAATCAATTTCGTCCAAGAACTCTTCAGCACACAGACTGGAGGAGCCATGGATCAAACCATCGACCTTAGTGGACGACCCGCTGTGAAAGCTCCAGACCAGTTCATCACTTCTGAGTCTTTTCTATTCTCAGTTTATTACTAAATCACATTCATGCAAACTAGTGTGAGACTGATTATTTATTTTCTGCAGGCATCAACCCACCAGCTCCTTGACCCATGTTTGCTTCTCTGCAGATTCTGGACATGTGCAGTCGTCCTACGCAAATTACCGACAGCTTCTGCGATGTGGGACATACTAACATACGCAGGTTTCTTGCACGCGGAGCCCCACAGTCTGCAGACAGGATGGCACTGTGTACACCAGGCTACACTGGGATTAAACACGGGCTCCTGTCGCAGGCTCCCCACAGGATACCCAACACAATGGAACCTAGAACTTCAGGTCTCGCTGTGACGAGCTTCCTGCAGCGCAGCGCTCTTTCTGTGATGCATTTCCTGCCAAACTTACCGGCACTGAGCGTCCACAGTGTCCAGTGCAAATAGGTCAGGAGCTGTAACACCGATGTTTATGTAGACCCGTGTATGTACGTCTGCATGTGTGTGTGTGTGTGTGTGTGTGTGTGTGTGTGTGTGTGTGTGTGTGTGTGTGTGTGTGTGTGTGTGTGTGTGTGTGTGTGTGTGTTCCCTCACCTACTCTCAGGACAAAGTCGTTGTAAGACTGGTAGTTGATGGCGTCCAGGACGTCAAACATCTCGATGGCAAAATCCGACACTGTGCATAAATGTGAGGTGACGGACTTCTTTGCCTGAGAATCAATGAAACAGAATTATGTGCATCATGTGCATCTGTGTCCTGACATGATTGAACATATTGTTCCCATCTACCACCGCAGTGAAAGCACCTCGGCCGTCAGCGGCTGGTACGTTTGCAGAAGTTGCAGAAAGGGCTCTTTTGTTTGTCAGCTTTGCAGGATTTAAAGAAACTTTATGAATGTGAAATATGCTGACGCCACAGGGGCCGGTAATCCCTCACAGAGGATTTGTGGAGTGAAACGTGTTCTGAACGTCAACACCCCAGAAAATAACAACCTGAGAATAACAGGCCTCTCAAGAAAATGCACCGTGCATTCTGAACGGTTTCATTCAAGCGTCTAAATATAGTGAGTGTACCTTGGAGGCAGTCGTAGGAACCAGCCCGACTGCAGCCATGTACGTGCTGCCGATGGTCTTGATCTTCTCGATATCCCTGTAACACTCTTTATCCATCAGCTGGGAGGAAGGAGAGAAGAGGAGGAAGACATTAAACTGTCAGTTTGAGTTCACACAAACAGATTCCTGCAGGAAGAAGAACTTTCCCATCTGGGACCATTTCTCTGTATCGCACCAATAAACATTGTATGATGCACTTTAACTTCGAGAAATACTTTATCCAGCTCATCTTGCACCAGATCTTCAGATTCTCCAAACGCAGAACGTGAAACTTTCAGAAGCTGTTTCATCACCTCGTCGAAGTCGGCGATGATCTCGTTGAGGAGCCGCAGACACTCGACTCCCATGTTGTTCCCGTCCAGCTCGATGTAGAAGTCGTTGAAGTTGGCGATGGAGGCGAACAAAACGCCAACCTGAGCGTAGGACTGGTAGTACAGGTCCTGGAGGAGAGGAGGATTGGGTTCTGGTCAGAGAGGGACTGAAACTCAAAATAAAGATTTAATAGGAACAAAGTGAAGTTCTGGTTCCAATTGACGCACTAAACAAATCAAACTAAATCTATGACAGTGATAAAAGTGAGGAAAACACACATTTTCTTGGGTTAACTGCAGCTTACGAGCAACAGAGATTCAAACTCTGTCCGTCACCTTTCAAAAGCTGCTGGTGTTAATATGGTGCGTGTGCGCAGGACGGATGAGTCGCAGGTAAACACTGCAGCAGCAGCAGATTCACTGAGGTCCCACTGTGTTGTGTTATGAATACAGTGTATGGATGAACTTTAGCCCAGAGGAAAGAGAGGAAGTCTATCTATACACCGTAGCTCAATGGGGTCACCGGCGTGCCGGGAGCCCACTTCCTGTTCCCAGTGTTTACTAGTCTGAGCCTCAGATGATCCCTGCGTCGTCTGATGCGTGGCCCACTGATTGTTGAAGGATAGGAACTTACTGTTGTTACTGTGACACAGTTCTGGGTTCTCGCTAAGGCACCAAACCAACAGGGAGTTTAACCGACTCACCAGAACCCAGTGTCGTCTGATTGGCCCAAAGCAGGTGGATCCATAACGTACACAGGATTCCACTGGGGTAAAATAATGAGGATTGAAAACAGACCAACTGCTGCATGTGGGTGGAATATTCTGAGAAAAGAACCTGGAACCACGATCAGAACTAGTTTCCTTTCTGTGAATATCTTATTATCATAGTGTTATTGAATAATAACGAGTTTCTAGCTAAACGAGTTCGTACAGTAAACACTTTTTACTTTTAATCTCTTCAGGGTACTTGATCATTATAATGAAAATACTAAAATGTCTCTCAGCTCAAATCGACGCCAAGGTCCTTAAATTAATGAAAATATTAAAAAACCTCCTTTGATCATCCTGTGATCTCCTGATCTCCTGATCACAAGGTGATGGATCAGCACCAAACCTTTATGGGCTCTTCTCAGACCTGAACCACATCCTGGTTCCCTCCCGGTTTCATGGTTAGTTTCTGTGTAATCTCGCTCGTAAACAAACAAACCAAACCAAACGTCTGTTATAACGTCTGAAGCATCTGAAGGCTCCACTCTGTTGTTGGGACGATGGGAGACTTCACCTGGAGGACAGGGTGGAACGCAAGAGCCTGTCCAGCTGCATCATGGGAAATGTAGGAGCCAGTGTTTCTGGAGCTTTACACATTAGAAAGTCTGATAATTAGCTTTGCATTAGAAGATCAAGCTTCTTGCAGTTCTTGACGTCATCACACAACAACTTAGCCCCGATTTTATTCTAATATGTTAAATAGGCTCAATTCTGGATTGCAACGTCAAAGCTGTGTCCCAACGATGGTTCTGCTCCATTTACTCACAAGATGAACGTTTTAATTACACAATCACAGTGTGTTCTATTATAAGAGACTTTAGTGGAACCGGTGTTTTGTGGAACAGGAGATGAAAAACTAAGAAGCAAGACTGATGGTGTTCGTCTCATTTTCATGCTTTTATCCTGTTTAATGGAATAATTTCTAATAAAGAATAAAAAATTATATATATTTCAGCATTAAACTGCTGATTGTAAACACCAGGATGAGAATTTTCCTCCGACTCCTGAGTGAATTATGTGCAGTTAATGTTTTTATCCTCGATATAATGTAAATAAATATAAATTTTGTGTTTTGGGGTCAGTTTTTCTTTCATATCGAATGTATAAGTATTTTTGAATGACAAATGGAAATAGTTTAAATTTGGATCCTAAGCCACACCCACTAAATGTCCATATTTTACTACGGGCAGCAGGAATGTGGACCCAGCTCCTCTGTTTACAAACCAGGCTGCTCCTCGCGAGGGGCCGAGTATTTCCTGGTTCGCAGGCGGAGGGATGTATGTTTTCATCACTTCCTGAGGAGGAGGGCGAGCGGGGGCCCGAGGAAGGAACACAGATCAGTGGAGGGGATGTTCATCAATCAGTGGACACAGACAGCTCACACTTCCATTTTAACACCACAACACATGGTCGGGGAAGCGGAGCCATTGTCCAGAACAGGCAGGATATTTTCCCACATGCAGAACCAAACACGGCTCGGACCCAGAGAGAGAGAGAGAATCTATTAACGAGGCCGAACACAAAGCCGGTAGCTTCCAGGTTTAATCAGCAACTGTTAACTTCTGCAGAATCAAACCTGATAATCAGCTGGAAGTGAAACCTGCAGATGCTCAGATTAGATCCACACAGGCTGATGAACACAGGTTCAGAGACTGGTGGGTCAGAGGAGAGGCTTCGGTCAAACTGAACTCAATTTGGTTGAGAAGTGAAAGTTGAAGACGTCTGGACCTCGAGTCTCATGGTGAACGCTCGCAGGTTCATGATGAGACTGAGAAGGTGCAGGGACTCATTAGAAAAGAATGGGATGTCTCTGAAACAGCCTCAGTTCAGCTACTGGTATCGTCATTTCTCAACTTCTGAACAAAACTCAGAAAATATGACCTGCTTCTGCTGACAGAGAAAAAACATCTGCTCTGATTGGTCTTTATATTTCATCTCGTTAAGACGGTTAATTAACTGAATCTAGTTCCGTGTGCAAGACGACAAAATGTCTCATTTGATATTGATTAAGTCAAATATATTTCATGATGACAGAAGTACATGTTTAATGTTAAATATGAAAGCAATTTAAAGTTTTTACACGTTATTGAAAGTACTAAAATACCTGTGTACTTATACTGCATGTATACTTTACAGTGAACTTGATATCAAGGAATCTAGTTGTGTTATTTCTCTGTCCTTGTGACTTTATCGTTTATTTAATTATGTTAATTCTTTGGTTTCATTTCCCAACTAATGGAAATGTCCGTGTCTTTGAAAGAAGAGTGGGACTCAGGGACCTGAAGAAGCTTCAGTTTCACCCTGAGCGTCTGACACCCTCTGACCTACAGACGTCTCAGGAAGCTGTGGAGATGTAGTCAGAGGCATCAGCTCCTTCAGGCTGACGCTCCCCGCCGGGCGAGCCCGGACACGACTGTGGATTCTCACCATGTTCCTGGGGTTGGACATGAGGAAGTGCTGAGCCACATGAGCCGGCAGCAGGTTGAACAGGATCCTCTTGTTGTCCAGCTTCACCTTCTCCATGTCGTCCCTGTCCTCCACGGCCTGGACACCAGCACAGATCACACAGGAGGAGACGAGTCTTCACATGAACGTGAACATGACACAGACATGACACAGACATGACACGACACACGTCCTCTACTGTCTGGACACAATGAAGCTCTGCTGCAGCTCAACCAGAGGATGTAATAGCTCGACCTTATCACTAGAGGGTGATAATGATTTGCAAACAACACAAACCTCTGTTGATTCTAAAAATAGAAACTCTTTGATTATCCACTGTTCAAGCCTGCGCATGTGAACACACACATATATATATATATATTTATATAAATAAACTCACACACACACTGAGAACAAAACATCATATCAACCACAATATCCCACAGAATCCTACAAGATGTTTCAGTGCAACAATATTCCATCACAGATCACATCACTTATTTAAAGACTGAATCTTTTTAAGTCTTATTAGAAAATAAAATACACATTATGACGTGATCTGTAATTACATATTTAACATCCTCAAACATTTCTCACTGTTGAACATATAATCTGTTACATGGAATAAACACTAACGATCGAAACAGGGAATTCATTGATAAATGGTCAAAATCAATCAATCACCACTTGAGCCTGAATGATATTTAGATTCTAAAGCCGACAACGATTTGATGTTTAAGAGATAAATTTGAAATTAAAATCAGTTAAAAAAAATATTTTAACTATCTTCAAACAAAAAGACTCAAATCTAGAAGCGTGTTTCTTTCTCTGATTTAAATCTATTCACTCATTCTTACCTACATACACACAGGGTCAGTGTCTTGCTCAAGGACACTTCAACACACAGACAAGAGAAGTGGGGAATTGAACCATCATCCCTGCAAACAAACCAGCCAGCCGAGCTCAGATGTTACTTTCATTTAAAAGCTTTCATCAGCTGTTTGAAGCTCAAGGGACATGTCGACAATGAGGATCAAACCAACAACCCGACAAATAACGTCTGAAACGCTCTCAAACCACCGGAATATATCTAAACTAAACGACCTAATAAGAGGATCACACATCAGCAGCCACAGGTTCCACAGACACACACATACCTGAGTAGCCCAGAGATAATCGAGCCGCAGCTTCAGGTCCAGTTGTCTGGAATGAAGAGCCAGAGCTCCAGAGAACAACACGACCGCCAACACGGGGTCGTAGCCCCGCGTGTGGAGGAAACCGCCACTGGAAGACACACAAAGTGGAGTTTTGTTTTTGTGATTCACTGTTAAGTGATTGTTTTGTCGAGACACGAAAAAGAAACACACGAAAAAGCCAAATAACTGAACTAAATAAAGCAATAAAGCTAAATATTTCCTGCTTCTGTCCTTTTAAATGTAAAAGTTTAGTCATTTTCTTTGCTTTGGGTTCTGAACTTAGACAAAACTTTAATGGACTTTTTCACATAAACAACCTCAGCACATCTTTAGTTGTTTAAGACCACACATCACATGCAGCTCAGTCTCACCCCACCGCTTGGCGGTAGCCGCTGGTCTCCATGACGACGGTGTAGGTGACAGAGAGGAGGAGGAGCAGGAAGATCTTGGGGAGCGAGGACACGCGGAGGTAGGGCACGACAGTGAGGGTGCCGGCCACGCAGGAGAGCAGACCATAGGCCATGTTGGAGCAGGCTCTTTCCTCCGCGGTGCTGTTGGAGGGTTCGATGCCGCCCGTGTCCGCAAGGACGACGTCCACAGAGCGGTTGGAGTTCGTCAACGCCACGTTCCCCCAAGGAACGCATCCCACCTACGAGCAGTTTTCAGTATATTCATGACAATGCAGTTTGTATAATATGCAGAACTGTAGGTCCTGTTGGAAAAACTTCCAACCAGTTCGATCCATGTATTTCCAGACTTTTGTCTAGAAAGACACAAATGTGATAAAGGAATTTAAAAAGTTTGATTCAAGTCCAAGTGATTGTTTGCGCAAAATCTGAAGAAACTGACCTCCATTCATTGTGGAAAACCTTAAATCTAGCTACAGCAAAACCTTCTTCCTATCTGACTAACCCTAAACTGAACCGTGACCTTAGAAATGACCTTTAGCCTCAATTCGACCAGACTTCAGTCAACAAGGTCCTGAAAAGATCAGTGTTTATACACAAACACAAACCGACTGAGTTCCAGTGTGTTGACACCAGCCAATTTAAGTTTAAAATATTTGAATGAGCATTTTACTCTTGAACAGTTGATGTTTATATTCTTCTGAGACTCGGCAGCAACATCTGCTCGGCTGCGATTCTGCCAACTCCAAGTTCTGCAGAGACGTGTAAACACTTAACTCTGCTGGAAGAACAATGAAACGACGACAGCTCATCGAACTCAAGTGCTTTTATCATCATTAGTTTCATACAGGCTTTTAAGACCCTTTAATTAAGTCGATTATATTGTATTTAGGCAAATAATAAAAGCTTTGCAACACTAATGATAAATTTACATGCTCACCATTATGAAAATTATAGTATTTTAGATTTTTATTCATAATTTTATTCGGTGTGCCCTGATCCTGAAGATGATGCATGATTCCTAAGGATTTCAATAATAACTAACAATTCAGTAAATCTATATACATGTATTTATTCGTCATATTTTGACATATCTCCACTTCCTCGCTCTATTCAGAAATCTCTGCCCTCTTGACGTCTCAGCCCGTTTTCCTCTCATCAGATAATTAAAACCAAACTTATCAGAAACACGATCGTACGTCAGTGTGATAACAACGACCTAATATGATAGAAACCACCTTTGTGCAAAATGATTTAATGTAATTTGGCTCAGATCCCATCTGCTAATTAAGAGCCATCCAGACACTTTGGCCTCATTTTGAAGGAGCTGTCATGTCGTCCATCTTCATTTATATCTTTATTTAGGATGTGGCCTTTCATATAAAAGATTGATCCCCGTTACTCACAGTGATGATACAGGTAAACAGCCTTTAACTGAACACTGGTATCAGACCAGTGTTCTGCACAGCGGCTGATATCCACAGCTTTGGCATCAATATCGTTTCAGAAAATGTTCTGGCTCTGTAAAGCACCTTGAGCTGGTTTCAAGCAGTAATGTGCTCGACAATAAAAACTAAACAACAGATGTATGTCTGTTGTGAACACAGAGACTTACCACACAGGCCTGGACCACGGAGTAGGTGAGCAGGACGAGGAACACGCACAGCACCGACCGGATCTGGATGGTGAGGCAGCCTGGTTGGCACTAGAACCAGAGGGAGAGACGGGGGAGGTGGAGGAGGACGAGGAGGACGGGGGGAGGTGAATAGAAGGAGTCAGTAAATGAAGCACCTGTTTATCCACCTCAATAGCATTTGGGACACATCATTAGTCGGGAGTGAAAATGAAACGGCTGCATTCTGTGGTGTGGCTCATTGTGTGCGTGCCAATTAGAGGAGGCGCTTAGAGGACACGATGACGGTTCAATGTAGCGTGAGAACGCCACAGTGTCATGAAGGCAGGACACAGGCAGAATAAAGTCCTGCTCACCTGACTTATGCAAAAACCTTTTGTCTAAACTGTGTTAAAATGGTTCGTTGTTGTTGTTCAGGGGATTTGACCAAGATGTTCAAGAAGATACAGTAAATATGAAGGTATAATTATAATAAGCCCACAGTTTTCTGATGACATGAAATAAAAAATAAAAAACTGCAGCTTATTCTTCTAAATGGCCTCATAAAAAATATTTTAATATTTCAGGAGATAAACTTTTGTCTTTTCTCCAGATCTTTTATCGTCTGCGTGCTGAAGATGAAGCTTGGGCCAGCAGGTAATTAGCTTAGCTTAGCATAAAGAGTGGGAGCAGGGGGAAAGTGCTAGCCTTAGAAATGAGATGTATCATGTATTGAGCTTTAGAGGAGCTGCTGGGTGTTCACTTTTCTTCTTCATCTCCAAAATATAATAAATACTAATGTAATAAAAAAAGAAGTATAATATTATAATATAACAAATACTACCAGACAGCCTTACACTCCTGCTCAGTGTAAAGCAAAATCATTATAATATTAACAAGACACATTTCAAGAAGATGTATGAGTCCTTGTTTCTGCTGATGGTATAACAGTATAATTTGTTTTGAAGTGGTGTAACGAGGTAGTAATATTTCTAAAAAGGAGAATCGGTTCATAAACTCTATACAAAAGGAGACATGTCTGGAAGCTCCTACCTGAACACTGGTGAGATGCAGATACATGACACAGGTCACATGGAAACACACACACAGCACCAGCAGCAGCAGCACCAGCATCCCCCTGAGAGAGGAAGAGGAGAGGGAGAAGGGAGGAAGAGGAGAGGAGAGAGGGAGGAGGGGGAGAGAGAGGAGGGGAGGAGGGAGAGGGAGAGGAGAGGAGAGGAGAGGAAGAGGAGGAAGAGGAAGAGGAAAGAGGAAGAGGGAGAGGAGAGAGGAAGAGGAGAGAGGAGAGAGGAAGAGGAGGAGAGGAGAGGAGAGGAGAGGAGGAGAGGAGAGAGAGGGAGAGGAGAGAGGGAGAGGAGAGAGGAAGAGGAGAGGAGAGGAGAGGAGAGGAGGAGGAGAGGAGAGAGAGGAAGAGGAGAGGAGGGAGGAAGAGGAGAGGAGAGAGGGAGGAGGGAGAGGAGAGGAGAGGAGAGGAGAGAGGAAGAGGAGAGGAGAGGAGGAGAGGAGAGGAGGGAGAGAGGAAGGGAGAGGAGGGAGGAAGGAGAGGAGGGAGGAGAGGAGAGAGGAAGAGGAGAGGAAGAGGGAGAGGAGAGGAGAGAGAGGAAGAGGAGGGAGAGGGAGAGAGGAAGAGGAGAGGAGAGGAGAGAGGAAGAGGAGGGGAGAGGAGGAGAGGAGAGGAGAGAGGAGGAGAGGAGAGGAGAGGAGGAGAGAGAGGGAGGAGGGAGAGGAGAGGAGAGGAGGGGAGACCAGAGTGAGACGGGTTTCCCTGGTTTTCCACTGACTGCAGTGAAATCACCTTCCTCTCTAATTGTGTCACTACAGCCCGGCAAGAGCGATCTAATTATGCTACACCAACGGACAAACTGCCAATGTGGTGTGTGTGTGTGTGTGTGTGTGTGTGTGTGTGTGTGTGTGTGTGTGTGTGTGTGTGTGTGTGTGTGTGTGTGTGTGTGTGTGTGTGTGTGTGCACTCACTGTGGAATCATTAGCAGATAGATGAGGCCAAACAGCGCAGCGAGGATTAGAGAGAGAACCACAGCACTGATGAAATGGTCGTCATACACCTGGTGATACTGAGAGAAACAATTCATCGTGTTACAGTTCTAGATCTTCACGAGGGGAATCACGACCCTGCTTCTAAACACCGAATGAACAAGTGCGTAGGGCCTCATGTTGAGAGCTGGATGCGGTACAGGGGGTAGAGCAGGTCGGAGGGTTGGTGGTTTGATTCCCACCTGGCTCCTCCACGTTGAAGTTGAAGATATTGAACCTCGTATTGCAATGAAATGTGTGAACGTACGTTAACATGGACGCCGATGAGCTGACCACTGACCGACATCATTTGTGATTGTGTAACTTTTACTGAGCAACAGCGGCCTCTACAGTCAGAGGGGATAATTAAATCTGTTTTCAATTTAGAATTCTTAAAATCTTAATAGTTTACTTACTACGTCATCACAATCAAAAGACTGAACAAGGGCTCATGGCTTGTTTCTGAATTTGTCATTTTAATTTCTACAACAGATACAAGAGTTTTTCATCTTTCCTCCCAAAGAAGCTGAACTCTAACGGCATCGTATGAAAATAATCTGTTGCTAGTCGAGTGGGAGTAAATAAAACCTTTGTACTAATTCACTTTATTCTCATTGGGCACAAAAAAACAATCAGAATCATTTAAAATTGCACCCAATTACTACTAAACCACTTTTTACTTTGTGTATGGTTTTACTTCTTCAGCTACATGTACACGAACACACACAAGCACACACACACACACACACACACACACACACACACACACCCTTGTTCTGTTTCTCCTTTATGACTCTACCCACGCACACACACAGGAGAAAGATATCACGTGTGCCACTCAGACTTTCCCGAATCATTATCTGCACCCCCTCCTGAGAGGGTGGGTGGAATCCTCACACACACACACAGACACACACACACACACACACACACACACACACAGACACACATCATAGACGACAGGCGTAGGAGAGAGGGGAAGAAAGGAAGAAAGGGAATCAGAGACTGTGTGTGTGAGATAATAAGATTGGGGGGGAAACATGGAGCCATGTTACCTTGTGTGTAATGAGGAAACTGTAATTGCTCTATTTTGTTTCCTTTTGTAAACATGAATCAAAGTTGCAGGGCTCTGTGCAGATGTGTGTGTCTCTGTGTGTGTGTGTGTGTGTCTGTGTGTGTGTGTGCGTCCGGCCTCACTCTGCGCTCCCTGTCTCGGCTCTTGTAGAACAGGGTGATGTAGTTCAGGTCCGTGGTCTCGGACTCGGTCTGCCGCGCCTCGATGAGCCGCCCGATGTAGCGGTTGACTCGTGTTCCCGGCGCCTGCTGCACGGCGGCGGCTGAGAAGGACGTCCGGTTCCTCAGCTTCTCCGACGCGGTCCGCAGGGCCCTCCGCTGTCAGACACACAAAGAGGCAACACAATCAGTCTCCACAGAGGCCGGGCCTGTCCGGCATGTCCACGCTGACAAATGCAGTGTGGCGTCCAGAGTGAGGAGTCAGCCGAGGCTCCAGGAGACTCTCATAACTTTATCAACTAAAGGAGAAGTCAACAACCACCCAGTCCTGGCTTTGTAGGGATGTTATGATGATTATACACATGAAAAACAAATGGTTGCACCACTCTCATCCTATCCAGCTTATGGCCGCATACTGTGCCGTACAGTGTACTATGTTTTGAGTACTTAATAAGTTGCGTACTTATATGTTCTGTCTACTTAGATGTTTACACCGGGGATCAGAGAGAAACTGCATTTCTATCCCGTCTACGTTCTGTTCATGTGGCAGAATTGACAATAAAGTTGACCTTGACTTAGTTCTCATTGTTGACACGGTGGGTAAACACACACGTACCTAATATGTACGACGTGTAAGTAAAGCCTGGAATGAAGTGAAACCAAATAATATACAGATTCAGATCTTTAAATAAACTGTTAGTCTCTGCACTGTCTCCGAAAAGACCCTTTAGACAAAACTCTGGGATCATTTAAAGTACTCGGTTGATGAGCCAGAACCAATAATGAAGGTTTTCAGTTTGTTTTGACTAATTGTAGACGGGAAAATCATGTCTGTGACATTACGAGCTTTTATATTAGTGCAAATACAAATTTCTGTAGATAAATTAGAGGTTTAATCTCCAGCTCGTACTCGAGCTTCGCAGACTCATCTCTACATCATCAGCTTTATTATTAACCATCTGCTCAGGGCTGACGTCTGAGACCAGGCTCAGCAAAAGAACAGGTGTAATTAATAATCTTAAAGTCTCCCGTTAAAGCCAGCGAGCGTTCGCACGACCGGAGCCCGGAGACGAAATGTGACGCAGCCTTGATTCATGTTTTTAATCACAGCTGCGCTCTCCATGTTTAACTGTGTCTGAATATCTGCTCTGGAGAAGAGTCAGAGAAAGACGAGGACTCGTGGTTAGCACGCTGGCTGGTTAGCACGCTGGCTGGTTAGCATGTTAACTACAGTGGAAACTATTGACCATTAAAACCAGTGAACCCCAGAGCTCGGAATTTTCAAACTACGCCACCTCAAGTTGGAATTTGGACTCGGAAGGTCGGAGGAACATCACCACCCCCGACTTAGAAATCCAAGATGGCCCCTCCGTGTATCAACAGTAGTGAAAGCTGTAGTTTTTACTGTTCGTTAGCACTTCTGTCGTTTAATGTGTCGTACACACATTACTGTCCAATTACTGTCTGTGGACATTTTACTACGGTGTAACGAAATGCAGTAAAACGTTATTATGCACTGGTTTTGCTAACAATGGGAAGCTGGCTAATGGTTTCAACTCGGGTTATTCGGACGTAACGTCATTCTGAGGGCCGAGCTCCGAGCTGTAATGGAACGCGGCATAGAAGAGGCAGGTGGTTAGCATGCTAGCTGATTAGCATGCTAGCTCCAGTAGAAACAAAGAGGGAACAGCAACAGAAGCACAACAACGTTGCTCGCCAACCTCTGGAGACGTCACAGGTTTGATTCTGAACTTGCAACGTTTCTGTTGGATCGGTGAGTGAACAGCTGTTGATGCTAACGCTAGCAAGGTACTGGTAGCAAAAGCGTACATATGGCCTCCTGAAATGGAATAGTACGTAGTGTTGACAACAGTTAGCATGTCTATAACTAGTGAATGTTAACATCCTGATATTCAAAGTGTAGCATTTATCATTTTACCATGTTAGCATGTTGAAACGATTTATTGTGTTGAGTTTGTTCCGTTTGAGGCAGATAAGAGTGTTTTTCGCGAAACTGCATAATTTGTTTATCACGTAAATATCGCATAAAATGACAAAAATGCGATAATAACGTTAAATTACAAATTACTCAGTGTTGCCATCTGCTGGTGGCAGTATTTCACACACCATGTTGATGATGGCCGGCAAACAAATCCCATCTACCGCCACACAAGAGCGCAAAAGATGGAGTCGAACTTTTGAAAGAAGTAACGTCGGGAAGGTGAACGTGAGCCGATGTCCACGGGCTATTTCTAAAAATAAAATAAATCAGAAATCTGCCGTTGGATTCAGATGATTTTATATTTTTGGGGCCAGAACAGTTTCCAGTGTCATAATTCTATTATAAAATTCCTCCGTGTCACAATGCTAGGATTTTGGCTATAATCACGTAACAATGCTGCTAATGCTATTAGAGCAGATGATACCCGGCTGTGGGTGATTACCAGCAGTCATAATGCCACCTCATCAGAATCATGAAGCACTAATGCCTGGCCCAGCTACACGGTCGGGCGGATTACAGCTGCTACGTCGTTTCTGACAGCTTCGACCGAGGGACGAACCCGCTGCACCGTGACGCTCTCACGCTCGCTGCGTCATGGCGGTTCACCGGTAACCATCACAAAAGCAAATCACAAATCACATTTAAAACATCCGCACAACGTTACACAAACACAGGGACACACACCGGGAGCTTCAGAGCAGCGGGTTAACACGGAGTTGCAAATAATATCTATTCCACTGGCTTACTGTTCAACAAGAAGTTGTAATGCGGGCATACTGTAGTGCTTATGATGCTGCCAGATCGAGAAATCCAGATTACTGCGTGTGTGTGTGTGTGTGTGTGTGTGTGTGTGTGTGTGTGTGTGTGTGTGTGTGTGTGTGTGTGTGTGTGTGTGTGTGTGTGTGTGTGTAGCAGAAGATTAAGAATCCGAGCAGGATTTCACTCCATCACAAATGGACATACCAACCCATTAAGAAGGATTTTTTTATTCCTACTATGTAACCCAGAGATACTCGTGTCTGCCCAGTGCAGTAGTGGTGCACCAGCACGAAGACGAACACAACAGTCACCTTGTCGTCGTCATCACAGGTCATGACGTTGGAGAAGGGGATCTCGGCCTTGAACATCTTCCTGCAGTGCATGAGCTGCACCAGCAGGTAGCACACGGTCTTAAACTTCATCCTCTTGGCTGGTTTGATGTCCGACAGAATCAGACCCGGAAAGATCTGGAGGAGAAAGATAAAGATCAAGAGATGAACCACAGGCCACAAATAAAATACTGGAAACATTATCTCCCTTCATCCTGTAAATGTGATAAATGATCACTGAAGTCTTTGAATCTCACACATAAAACCTTTTTCATTTCAAGGTCAACAACTACAACCAGGCTGCTCATTTCCAGCCTCTGAAGGAGCCTCCCACTCAATTCAAGTGTGCAATCCTTCACATTTATACTTGACATGTTTTACCTACAATCTTTCTCTTTATATAAGTTCACATTAACTGAATTCCAGCATCTTTATGGAGATGAAGTTGCTACGAGCACATCATCACATCCGCAGTAAACAGAGAGAGGGGACGTGAGATTCTTTAAAAGATGAGACGGTGGATCTTTATACGTTTTGTCGAATCATCTCATTCATGTAAATAAAACTGGCTTCAATGGGATTTCAACAGTAAACTGTTAAGTGCGTGTTGTTAGAAAACCTGGATGCGTCGTCTGTTTATCTGTGTTTGTGCATTTATCTGTGAACGTGCGATGCTGTGAGCAGACGCACTCGGCTCTGGAGCACGTGCGCAGTTGGCGAGAGATAGTGACACCAGCCATGTGTACGCCAGCTTAACACATGGCCTGCCTCCCGCTCTGCGTCAGAGGATCAACTATTACAACACTGACAGATGTGTCACCTCTCGGCTTGAGTGCGAGAGAGCGACAGGGAGGATGCGGGGAAGGAAAGAACTCGTCCTGCGTGGCGTACTTTGCGTCTGTGGGACGGCACGATGAAAAAAGTCTCTATGTTGTGTTTCTGCAGGAAGGCGTGTCTCTCGTGTCCGAAGCCCGGCTCCACCTCGTAGTCTCCGTTCAGGCACTCCAGGGTCGTCCGGGTGATGTGCACCTTGCTGCGAGCAGAGGAACGAAAAGCAGTTATTGATAGAAGTCAGCTGCTCAGGTCTCAAATCATTACCCACCCCCCCCTCGTTCTTTCCATCGGCCTAATGGCCTCTTAACTTGCTCAAAACTCTTCACAGCAAATAAATCTTCCTCCTAACGACTCATTTAATCTCATAACGAGTCCTAAAATCGTATTACTTCACTTGAAACAAGACCAGATTGAGCCGCTGAAGTGACCTCATTTCACTGCTTTGTAAATGAAAATCAGCTTGTTACTGTCGATGAGGTTTCTTGAATGAAGTGTCTTTAATTTAATCTTAGTGCTGCGACGTGTTTCTCAGCTGCTGCGTCAGTTCTTTTTGGAGGAAATTCATGAAGCCGCTTCAAAGGGAAATCGTTTAATCCGAATATCTTTTAAAGTAGAAAACATGAGGTGACTTCTTAAAGGTGAACACAGTTTTATACTGTCGATGTGATGGCTGCAGTATAGACCATGAACCCTGCCTCCTCCGTGTTAGCAGATGGGACATGGACCAAGCTAAAATTACAAGCCTGTATATGTGCAGAATATGTCTTTTAAAGGATTAAGATATAAGATCTGGACATTTGGCACATCTTTAAACTTTACGTTCCTACTGTTCAATAGCAAAAATCTTGCATTTCAACATCTGTTAATGTGACGGACACATTATTAAGCCTTATTCTGTGTGTTGCTGGGATGTTGTGCGTCTGAATGAGTGTGTTTGTACTGTAGCTGCTCAGTGTGTGTAACACTCAGCACTGACCCCGGCAGCCCTCCGGCCTCCATCACATTGGCCAGTGTGACATCGTTTGACCAGACGTCGTACTGCCACTTCCTGAGGCCCAGCACGCCGCACAGCACGCGTCCTGTGTGCAGACCAACACGCATGTTGAGATCCACCTCGGTCGCCTCCACCACGGACCTGCAGGGAGAAGAAAGGCACTTACAGGTAACTACACCAAGGAAACATCATCGTCCATCTTCATCATCGTCAATTGCCAAATCTCAATTTCCATGAAAAACACGACTGCATCAGAACTGAAATAACTTCGGTAAACCTCCGACTTTCATCTGGCGCCATCATCAGTTCAGAATTAGAATTATTCATCGTCCAACACTGATAGAACCGATCCCATCGGATATAGATTCTCTTAGCGTATGATGGTAAATAAAATGCTAACATGCTAAACCTCGACTAACCTAAACATAGAATGTGAATTAAGACGGACGACATGTCGGCTTCTCGAAAGTGAAACCAAAGCATCTCAATCGCCCCCTGGTGGCTCGCTGCAGTAAAGGTTCAAGATACGTTAGATTTTAATAACTTTTTTGATATCATTGGGTAAAACGTCTTCACAGAGGAAGTGGAGACGGGTACAGTGTGTTTGCTAAACTAAGAGCGTGGACGTGGTGAATGTTACATCAGCATGTTAAGTATTGTTGCCTCTGGCGCTGCAGAACTGGATCCATGTGCATGTTACACATTTCTTCTTCAACGCTTCAGTGGACATTTTATTTCTGCAAACAGCTGGACTCTCTTTTGAGCTTAGCAGGAGAAAAGCTTTTAATTTTGACCAAAACCAGTGGAGCTGTTCCAGCTGGAGGTGGCGGCTGTGCTGGGCTGCAGACGTCTTCATTTCATGGGCGAAAGAAACAAGTTTGTTCCAGTCCAGTGTCAACGACTGTGTTGTTCATCTTCAGAACAAAACAATTCAAGAGCGTGTGCACTGTGTGTGCACTGTGTCTATCTTCATGTGTGTGTAGATTTATACATGTGCTGGTGCACCCTAACCCTCACATCGCTGTGTGGGGGTGCACAGGAGATAAAGCAGGACTTTTCCAAAGCCTCTCCTCTCCAGTGAATCACCACACACTGCTGCCGGTCACCAGCAGGAGCTCAGCCACTTCAGACGGCGTCATGGACGGAGCCGAGGAGGGAAACAGAGAGCTGGCAAAGTGTGTGTGTGTTTCCAGGGATGTGGAAAAAGAAAAGGAGGGATGCTGCACACACACACACTGACACACAGACACACACACACACACACACACACACACACACACACACACACACACTACACACACACACACACACACACACACACACTCACACACGGAGGGAGGGAGGAGTGTGTATGGCAGCACCTGTCCTCTGAGATAAAGGACTCCGACAGCGGCATCCCTCCACTCAGACGCAGCAGCAGGGAAAGAACATGAGGACGGAACGGCTCGCTGTGTGTCGACATGTCGGGGGGGTGGAGCTGCACACGTGTGCCACCAAGAGTCTTTTATATTGTAAATATGTCTGATGTCAACAGGAAGACTTTAAATTGATATTTCCAGCGTTGCTTTGTTGTGTCTGAACACAACGTTCCTGAGTTATGTTCAATGGTTTCAACTCTGTCCCAGTTTGAGATGAAGCTCGACGATGTAAAGATTCAACATTATATCTGTTTCATTTCTATGAAAGTCATTTAAGATTTTAAAAATGTGCTTTGTAAGCACATAATTATAGTTTGAAGTGAAATTATAAGCAAGCAAACATTATTGCATGTTAATATGGATAATGGTAAACATACAGATTTTGTGCACAGAATTGATTTCTTTTGCTCAAATGAAATTAGTTTTGCTTCAAAATCTTCAAATTTGAAATTGCTTGCTCAGGAATGAGGCACAAATATAACTGTGAATCCTTTTCAGTTTGATTTATATTGATTCAAATCTCTGAAAATACAGACGGAAAGATAATAATTTTGAAAAGAATAGATGAATACGGCTTTTGGTATAAAATCTGAAATAGTGGCCATTATAAACTAGACCCAGGACTTTGAACAGGCTTCCCTCCCTGTCTATCTGTTGTCTTGGTAAATTCAGTATATATATATATATATATATATATATATATATATATATATGTATCCCTCTACATACATGTGGGTGGACACATACATGTTATACAGAACATAAGACTGTAGGTGGAGGTTTATGTGTTTGTGACTCACGCGATCGTGTCAATCATGTCCAGGCCCATCTCCACGCAGCAGTGGGCGTGGTCCGCCTTGGGCTGGGTCAGTCCGGACACACAGTAGTAACAGTCGCCGAGGATCTTTATTCTCCTGCAGTGGTTCTCCTGCAGAGAGAGAGAGAGAGAGAGAGAGAGAGAGAGAGAGAGAGAGAGAGAGAGAGAGAGAGAGAGAGAGAGAGAGACAGAGGGAGAGAGAGAGAGAGAGAGAGAGAGAGAGAGAGAGACAGAGGTGGAGAGAGAGAGAGAGGGAGAGAGAGAGAGAGAGAGAGACGGATAATATCTCAGAGTGGTATCAATGTGTAAGATAAGATAAGATAAGAAAATCCTTTATTCAGGGGAATTTGATGCATTACAGCATAAATTCTGTAGATATAATATATATTTAATGTCTTTACATATAATAAAATATCCATGTAAACACCAGTGATAACTTGAGATGTTTACATACAGAACTGTGCTGTAAAGTGAGTATTTGTCTCATCACTAAAACATCAGCTGACATTCTCTGGAGTTCCTGTCTGAAAATGTGGGTGAGAACAAATTATACTTTTTCTCAAAGTTATTTATTTGCAAAATAAAAATGTATTCCCTCATCATTATTATCATTGATGAGATAAATATAAGACGAGATACAGAGTGGCCAACACTTAATTATAGATTGTCCCTTCTCAAGTCTGCTGGCTGCACCGATACTATTTTAAAAAAGAATCATCCTCTGCTGATACAAAGCAAAAATTGACAACTCCATATTTCTTCTCTTGGGAAAGAAGCAGAAGTTTGAGCTGAGACTCGTTGAAACTCTGTGGGAGATAAATCCTGACGTTTGTCTGTCGGCCATTTCTATATTTACCAGCTGGAGGAGATCTCGTCCGACATGAGCAGAGCACGTCCTGTTACATCAGATCCAAATGTACAGACACTGTAGGAATCCTGCAGCTGCAACTCTACTCACGTACATCTGATGTTTGTGTGTGTGTGTTTGTGTGTTTGTGTGTAGCAGGGTGTGTATTTGTAGTTGAGGCCAACTCTAATTGCTCCGACATACTCTTGAAGTAGAATCCCGCCCACACATTCCCAGACAGATCAGCTATTTGTCACAGTGCACATTGTGCACAAACTCAGCAGTGATGACACACACTCACACACACGCACACACACACACACACACACACACACACACACACACACACACACACACACACACACACACACACACACACACACACACACACACACACACACACAGAGGCACACACATACCTGCAGAAAAGCACATACTGCTGCTGCACAGTTCCATGCATAAGTACTGTACAGGTAGTTTAGTTTAGTTGCAACTACACACACACACACACACAGACACAGACACACACACACACAGGGTTTCCATTTGGAACTGTATCACACACAGTCATCACAAAATCGTAATGGTAGACCCTACAAAGCTTGGCCTGCAGGCAGCCTCTGAGTGACACACACACATATGCACACAAACACACACATATGCACACAAACACACACTTGTACACACACACACACAGAGGATTCATGACAACTGCAGGGTAAGAGGCAGCGATGAGGAGAGAGGAGACGGGGTGCTCTGGTTTTCCGCTCACGGGAGCAGAAAGATTCTGGCGTGGGAGGATATGAGAATTCAGAACGTGGATGATTATCCCGGCGCTAGGAACAGAAACGGGGAGTGTGTGTGCGTGTGTGTGTGCATGTGTGTGTGTGTGTGTGTGTGTGTGTGTGTGTGTGTGTGTGCATGTGTACAGAAACAAGGGAGAAATTAATGGCTGACAAAGAGCCTCGGCTCAGGAGAAACGTGTGTTTGCTTTTGGAGACGGATTTGAGATTTGCAACCAGCTGACTGGGGACAGCTTTTCTAATTGGAGGCAAACTCTGTGCCCCCCCCAGTGAGGATTCATTCATTACTATTCATTCATTTCTATTACAGTCGGGTGCAGGTCAGGGTTAAGTTGGGCATGTGTCGGTTATGGTTAAGTTTAGGTTGAGCCCCCGGGGGATAAACGTGTTGTGCAGCATGCAGCAGTCAGACGGGCTCAGCAGCTGTGACAGAGCCGGTTTGAAAGTGAATTTTTTCCTCCTCGCTAACACGACAGGCTATAAATCTCAATTAGGATGCAGCTGCAGAGACACACACACACACACACACACTCTCGCACACATGTACACAATATATCCTCATCACAAGATCTCCATATAATGGTTTACTGAGCGCCGGAGCATTGATAGCAAGCCACATATCAACTTATATCTTGCTCTGTCTCTCTCCCCACGTTAAGCCATGACTGATTGCTGAGATGCAGAATGAACTCAAGAGGGATAATCCTGCTGATCACATGACTTGTGTGTGTGTGTGTGTGTGTGTGTGTGTGTGTGTGTGTGTGTGTGTGTGTGTGCGTGTGGAGACTGAGAGTAAACTGTCTGAAGAGATCACTTGGCGGTGGAGGAGGACGAGGTCATGCGGGTGGCACACTGAGGGTGTGAGTGTGAATGTGGTGTAACTGACATTTTGGACAAGATTGAGTTTTATGTAATATTGAAAATCTCTCCGTGACCTAAAACTCAACTGAACATCTGAAGTAATGTGAGAGAGAACAAAGGCGGAAAATGCACCAACACCCCGAAGATGTGGAGAACTCCATCTTTTTGAATTTAACTTGTCAGACGCCAGTTTACATAAAGGACGTAAAGAATGTGTCCTTGAAATAGTGAATAAATAATCCTAAGGAAGTTGAGTAGATACTTAACAGGAGACAAGTTAAACAAGCAAATCCTTTGTAGTAAAACTTGCATCTTTACCTTCGTCGAGGAGGTTTTCATCAGCGTCAGTTAGTTATGTAGCAGGATTACACAGAAACGATGGATTTTTGTGTCGGGGTTGGACTTTGGTGCAGATCTGCAGCATTTCCCACATAATTAATTCAATCTATGTTCACTCTCACGTGCAGTAGATTCAAAGTGACAGGTACACAGACTACACAGCGAAACTCAAGTTGAGAGAGAGGGTGAGATAAAGAACTGCATCACGCGTTACTGAAGCTGGAACTATGAGGTCTGATGCATGGACGTAAAAACTTAGCGTGAATAGATTGCGTCCTCACTAATATGTGTTCGTTTTAAAACAGTGTTTAAGATGATAACAATCTGAACGTTTTAGTTCCGTAGGAGAAAATATTCTCTGTCCGCACCTGAAACTTTATGTACACTGGTCAAGTGGCGTGAACAGGAAGTAGATTGTCGACTCTGCTGTTGGTTGCTTAGTAACTGACGGTAAGTGTCACCGCTGGTCGTCAGTTTGATGAGAGTCGGGAAAAGAACGTCATCGTTGACTAAAGTCTCAGTTTGTGTCCGTCCAGACTCAAACACAACCCTGGAGTTTTCAAACTAAAATGTTTTAACGTTAGAGCAGAACTCTCGTGCATTTTAAAACTAAAATGTAAAAGTGTGAAAGTTTCTCTAACGGAGCCAAGTTGTTTAATAAAGAGCGTGAAATGAGGTTTAAAGCCCCAGAGTCTGTGGACGATGAGTTGAGATTATTTTTTCCGTTACTCTCTCTGACCTAGTGAGATATTTTAACTGTGGTGGACTTCATCCTCCGTTTGACCCGATGGTGTGTGTGTCTGTCTGTGTCTGTTTGTGTCTGTGTGTGTGTCTGTCTGTGTCTGTGTCTGTTTGTGTCTGTGTGTGTGTGTCTGTGTGTGTCTGTCTGTGTCTGTTTGTGTCTGTGTGTGTGTGTGGATGTTGTGTTAGGTCTGTTGTACTGTATTTCTACTGACAGCTCAGATAAAACTATGGGTTAGCAAGCGTGTGTGTCTGTGTGTTTGAGTGTGTGTGTGTGTGTGTGTGTGTGTGTGTGTGTGTGTGTGTGTGTGTGTGTGTGTGTGTGCAGTATTAATATGATTACAGTAGTCTGGCGGCAGATAACCTATCACTCACCTAATCTTCTTTCCCAGAGAACAACACTACACAGGCTTACTGACGAACAGTGTATGCTGCCATACACACACTCTCTCTTTATCAAGTGCAAGATAGTACACACACACACACACACACACACACACACACACACACACACACACACACACACACACACACACACACACACACACACACACACACACACACACACACACACACGCACGCACCAACATACAGAAAATCTTCTGCCCTTATCTCCACTCCGTCTAAAACTCAGTTCACTCGTCTCTCGCCCTCCTCCCTCTTGACCTTCATCATCTTCCTCTCCTCCTCTTCCTCCGCGTCAGTCAGCCTCAGCCTCTCCAGATCTACTTTAACTCGTGGATCAATATATGACTTGGCATAATAGATGAGCTCCAGCCAGGACTGAATAATATATTCAGTTGTCTTGGAGGCTTTTTGTGTTGCGGAGGAACAACGAGCTGAAACAGGAGCTCTGCCACGGTTTGGAGTCCCCCTCGCTGTAGCTCACTGTGACCGCTCAGTGACATTCTTTCATAACAGAAGCTTGAATTTAAATCTTCTTACTTTTCCCCCGTCACTGGACAAACTGGAGCTCGATCGATACGTCAGCCAGGACGATGTCTTCAGCCTGTTCAGCTTTTTATTCATCAGTGTCCACACTTTCATCAGCAGCACGTTTTCAGCCTTAGATTTAATATCGTGATCTCAAAGGTTGATGTGTTGATTCCTGAAGTTACTGGTTAAACATAGATTCTATATAAAGATGCACGACTTTACAGAGGTCATAAGTCCCGCCTCCTTCACGTCAATGAATGGGACATGGACCAAACTGAAAAGTTCTTCCCAGTTTGCATTTGACGATCGATGGAGACACTGCAGCGAGACTTGAATGTCCCACTTCCAAGGCTTCTTCAGATTTGTCCAACAAACGCTTCCTTTTAATGCCCAAAAAAAACGAAGGCTCCAACAGCTGCGTCCTTTCCGGCCAAGACTTTCCCAGGATTCATTGCACTTCAGCGACCAACAAGAGGTGATGGCGCCGACAAGCGACCACACGTCCAATTATCACAATTCAACCGAAAAAGCTAAAGGTACAAAACGGTACATTAAAAGTCTATCTGCAGATCTGTTGCTAGGCAACAGTAATAAGGGCAGGATGAGCTGGTGACGCCCAACATGTAAAGCCTCTATTTCACAAACCATCTCATTTGGGTTCGAACTTCCATGAATCTTGACACAGCTTCAAATGTGGTTTAACACAGGTGACGTTTAAAAAAAAGTCAAAGGCAACGTTTGACCTGTTTCCCTCCTCCTATGAGAAACTGGGATCTGATTATATGCTGCACACGACACACGCCTGCACGCAGCAGGCACAGCGACAGGAGATGGTTCCCTCGCTGAGAAGTTGGAGCTGTGCAGCCTGTCGCACGCAGCTCTTCATCTAGAAGCTGCTGCTCTCTACTCCCCTGCACAATGATGAGGGAACGATAAGGAGAGCAGACGTATGTGCTCCAGTCAACGTGCCGTTCAGGGGTTTTAATTTGAAATTGCATTATTAGGAAATGTGCCACACTTTTAAATAGTGGACTCTGTGGCTCCATCACTTTTGTAATAACAATATACTCGATTTATTGAAATGAAAATCTTTGAAACTGCAGAAGCTCTAAACCTGTAACTCTGCTGCTCTGGTTCATACGTTTGATTTCTGCTGCAGCCGGCAGCTGTTTTCAGAGAAGAGAAGCTGCGTCGAGCCATTAAACACTTTCTGCTCTGCAGCAGCAGACAGTCCGAGAGCAGCTGGGGAAACACAGTGAAGAACAGACACAGACATTTCCCTCAAGAGCAGGTGGAGACCGAACACACAGCGAAAAGCAAAGTGAATGTTATATACATACACAACTGCTCATGAAATGTTAATGTCCCCGTCTCTGCTGAAACTCCTGTTTGCAAACCATCCTCACTAAACTGTATCAGGTGATGATATGTCTGTGATATGATAATATGATGTATTTGTGTTATTTGATGTTTAAAAACAGAGTGAAATGTCATGATTGACAGCTGAGACTGACTCGTGATTGGTTGATATCAGCAGGACTTTGCTGCAGCTTCAACCCAGTGATGCTTCTGCACAGACTCTGGCTCCAAAGGGCGTCTTTTGGCACAAAATGGCTGCGTGGCAGAACATTTTGGCTTCATTTATGGATAGTGGGAGGAAGTGGACAGTTTTATTTAAAGTGTTTGGTTGAGACATGATAACTTGCTGATGATTAATCACCTACAGTGTAAATAATGGTCGATCCATCAGTGGTATGTCGCTGAAAGAGACTTTCTGCTGCACATTGATCGCACTTTGTGATTGATTTCATCGTTTCCATCGCGCAGCAGAGATCAGTAACAGGGCGGAGGCAGAGCACTTACTGTCGCCAGTTCATCAAACTTCCCAAAGAGTTCGTTGAGCAGTTTGACGAGTTCCTGAGCTGTGCACTGAGAGGCCAGGCGGGTGAAGCCCACGATGTCTGCAAACAGGATGCTGCACAGAGGGAAGGAAAAACAGATCTTAATCTAGAGTGAAGAACTCTCTGCTCCTCACACTCTCCAGGAAGTAAAGACTTAATCTACAGAAACACACAGTGTATTTAAACTGCACCAGGCACAAAGGTAGACCTGCTAATGAAGATCAGATGTGAAGTGAGCAGCGAGTACATTAATCCAATCCCTGATAAATTTAAGTGTCTTTCAGGGCAACCGCTAAATCAATTAAAGAGCTAAACGCCTGCTGCCGGCTAGCTGCTGCAGCAGCGGGGTTCAGGGAGCTGTTGAAAGCTGCTCAGCCCCTCGTTCGGCCAGATAGCAGCAAAAATTACTCTTCCCCGTAAATGTCTTAAATATGAATTATAATAAACTATAAATATTAATTATGAGCGTTCATTAAATCGTAATCGAGGTAAAAGTTTTAAATAATCGTGATATGGATTTGAAGGCATAACGACATATACGCGTTGTTTTAAATTATTACAAATGACGTCTTCGGTGCAAGATGGCGGCGTTTGTATCTGCAATTTTTTGGGCTTTATTTCTTGACAGATGGAGGAAGTGGGGAAGTGACGTCCATCTTTATTTACAGTCATAATAATCTCCTTTCCTAACGGTTACTCCTTGACCCCGATGGAATACGTCACAAGGTCAAGGAAAGATTTGAAGGAGTTAGCAGCAGCAGCAGCCGTAGATCTAGAACTAATAATCTACATGTTTGCTCTAGATCCGTAGCAGTAAGTAAACAAGACGACTGTGACCAGACATTTATCTCCAGCTTTCAGTGCTCCACAGTTTAGAGCTGAGTTTGGATGGTCGTTGCGTGAGGAGGCCGTTCCTCCGCATCGTGACCGAGTTGTTGTTTCTCTTCTTGGCAGCGCAGCTAGTTGCTCCGGAGCCTGATGTATGCAAAGCTGGGATCACGACTGCTGTTCGACAGAGGAGCTCTGTTGTGTTGTGTGATTTGTCTTTGAACGCCGCCGTGCTGCTGGTTTGCGGTGGGGTGAGGAGGAGAAGGCAGGAGGAGGGCAGAGGGGGAGACGGGGGGAGGGAAGACGAGGGGAGAGCGGCGCTGTGGTGCACGATCAAACGTTCATGGGGGCCACATCAAAGGGCAGATCAGGGAGATGTCACGCCCCTGCTCTGCAACAAGAACTTTGTGTTTTTCTCAGCACCATGTGTTTAAGTGTGCATGTGTGCGTTTGTAGCAGCAGCTCCCCGGAGACGAGCGGGAGCTGCTTCACTGGCACACACAGCAGCAGCAGTAGTGGCGGCGGCGGCGGCGGCGGCGGCGTGATGCTGGGCTGAACGCCAGCGCAGCAGAGAGGCTGGGGGACGGGAGGTGATGTTCCCGAGCCGAGGGAGTGTGGGAGCAGACAGACAGACAGACGTGGAGTGGAGAGGACTGTCTCTTCACAGGAGAGCTGTTGACATGCTACCTCCACTCCCACACAGCTCTTCTCTTTGCTGCCTCGTCCGGATGTAATCAGCTCAGAGTCGGGTTCTCACGCTCTCTGACGTTTCCTCTACTACGAGTTCAACAGAGGGCGGCTGCTGCTGCTGAGTGGGCTGATACAAATCACTGTTGTTTTTAACACTGATTAGTTATTTGATCAATTGTTTATTCAATAATATATTAAAAAATGTCATTTACAAGTTCAGAAACTCAAGGATTTTCAATTTATAACAATGGGAAATTGAAAATCTGATAAATTATATTGCAGAATAATTGAAAAGCAGATTTTACGTGAATCGACTAATACAAGTAGGACAGCAACTAACAATAGTTTTGATTATCAATCTGCTCTTGACTTTTGAACTCATTTCCCTGTGAATAATTATTTTGATCTTGATGAAAAACTCCGACTTGTTCAGGGGCCGATATCTGTGCGAGTGAACAGATTGAACTCAGGGACTGTTGGGCCTTGTTGGAGCTTTGAGCTCCACTGAGGGACATTCTAGATAATTATCTCTGCCAATTAAGGAGCTAATGTTTTCATTGCCGTCTGTTTGTCTGTTACTGAAGTGATTTCCTTCCAACGGGCGGAGGAGTGTGGGGCCAAAGAGAAGTCATTGATTTTTAGAGTGGATTCGATTCAGGCGGCGGATCGAGGAGGTTTCGTTTTTTCTCTTTCTTTAACATCGTGACGTTTTTAGACATTTTTGTGAATTTCTAAAGAGACAATGTCGAGATATTTATGAATAAAATCCGTCAAACTAACAAGACTGATATCGATGAAGAGGTGAAATACGCAGCAGATTCAGATAATGATCTGGACGCATCTGATGCAAGACGTGTGTTTACAATGTGGTGGTACGTGCACATCAAGTCTTCTTCTGGTTGGTTTGTTGTTATTGAGCAATAAAATGTGACCTCTTCAAATATCTGGAAGTGAATTCACAGAAAACAGCCACAAGTCTCTGGAACATCGAGTGTTTGACACCAGATTCTGATCGATGACTCGCACAATGAGCTTCTTTCAAAATGCTGATCAATCAACCAGTCGTTACAGCAGCACTCAACGTCTCCTCTCATACTGGTTCACTGTAATCTGTCTATTATTGACACTAGTAGATAATAGAGACACGATTTAAACAAGGATGCACCAGCGACAAACCTTTAAATTTCGTCAAGCTCTTAGGAACATCATCACAAAGATTATTCTAAACACCGATTTAAGATTTTAAGTTATTACATTTTTATGAACTATTATTTCTGTGGTAATGAATCTCAGGTTTCTCTCAACATCATGTTGGTATTTAGCCGACAGTCATTTAAAAAAATCAGCAAAATTTGGATTCAGAAAAAACAACAGGAATAATCTGTTGTGATGATTTTGTCGTTAAACGTTAATTTACGAAACTGCTTCTTCACTTCGTGCACTTATCAGAAGTTATTCCACTTTGTCAACGAGCTCTCAGGAAGTTGATTTTAGATTATAATTGAATCAAATCACAGTGTTTTGTTTTATTCCAGATGAAACATCAACAGCAGATGAGACCTCTTGTCTCCGCTGGTTGTAGCAACAGATCCTCGCCGCTTCTCTCTTTCTAACCTTTACGTAGTTTGATCACATCGGCGTTAACGGCTTATCTTAATTGCTCTTCTTCTATTCTTGACCTTGACGTCACAGCAGGTGACACCTGGATCAAAACAATCCTCGCTGCCCCCCCCCCACACACGCCGCTGTTGTCATGACACCCCCATACCTGACATTGTCATGACGTTGGATGTAGATCTTGTGAAAGATCCTCTCAGGCGGCTTCAGGAAGTCCTCCTTCATCTCCATGGCAACATTCCTGGGCAGTAGACTCATTAGCAGACGCTCCTGAGGAGGAGGAGGAAGAGGAGGAGGAGGAGGAGGAGGAAGAGGAGGAGGAGGAAGAGGAGGGAGAGGGGGAAGAGGGGGTTCAAACAGAGGAGAGAGCAGAGTTTATACTGAGAGGAGGTGGATGTAAATAGTGTGTGATTGTATTAATTGAGATATAAGGAAATAGTTTTATGTTTTCATGGAAACAAGTTTGAGGCGTTGGTTCTTTATTCAGTTTCATGTGAATATAGAAGCATCAACAACTCGCCCACTCGCTCTCTGGAGATTCTCCTGCTGTATTCTCACATGGGCTGAAAACTGACTCATTAAATCAATCATAGATCAACATTTCCAGTCAAATCCTTTTCTGTCAAGTCGATCAATCAACTTTCATTAACTAAAGCGTCTTCTTCGATCCCTTGGAACCTCCTGCACGATGTCAGATATTTGTGACGCTCAGTGAATCATCAGGCGTCTCTGCTGAACAACCACCGAGAGACAGAGTTTTAAAAGCAGCCGGGACTTTTCACATCATTTCATCCATTCACACACCTGCTGTTCTCACCTGCCAATGAAACGCTGGAGAGTGTGTGTGTGTGTGTGTGTGTGTGTGTGTGTGTGTGTGTGTGTGTGTGCGTGTGTGTTGACCCGAGCTTGTGTTTCTCACCACACGTTTGTGCCAGGCGAGGAAATGATGATAACCACAGTGTGAAGATGTGGTGGTTTCAGTTTGTGTTCAGCTCAGCTTCTCACGGTGGTTTATTAATCAACCACTGGCTCGTGTCTCTCCCACCAGCAGCAGTTTAACTAGAAAGAGAGACTCACACCAAACCTCTGCATCTTTGACATGAACAACTTGAAACTGAAGGAAACCAATTTGTTTGCACTCAGTGGAAAACAAAGAGACGGGGGAGGAAACCTTGTTTCTTTCCTTCAAACTTATTCTTGTATGAAAAGAACAACATGGAACAACAACGACAGAAAAAACACTGCTCTGACCGATACCTCTGCATCAGTGTATCTTCACGATGCTCCACATTTACATAATTCTCACCATAGCAGCTTGTCTGGTGAGAAATGCGGCCGCCAGTTGTAGGAATTTACTCTTTACGCCTGTGAAGATGCCGGCTTACTCACTTAGCAGCTTCTGAAAGGCCTGGAGACATTTTTATTTTGTCAAAGTACTTTCTGTAGTCAAAAATTAACGATGATGTGTTTTTCATGCAGAGAAGAAACAGTCTATTCCCACTGGCTGAACTGAAACACACCTGAACGCTGGATATTACCCATGATCCTCTGCTTCCTGACCCAGAAGAGCTGCAGCTGTAACAAATCCACCAAACTCTGTTTAGAATCCATCATATTTTAAAAGTTTCCTGCTGAATATTGGAGCTAAACTCTGGTTTTTAATAACTTCTGAGTCTTTTTAACCGATCTACAGTTCAGCTTCACTCTTCAACTGGAGCTGATTGTGACAGTTGAAGCTGTGACTCTGTGAAGTCAGTTCTTCTCACAGGAGATCGAACCCACTCACCAGAGTCACAGAGAGCAGAGGTTCAGGGTGAAGAGTGGGAGTGAAAAGAGGAAACTCTCTCATATTCACACTGACTGAAAAACCTGACTCATTTATCAAGCTGCGGCTTTAAGGTGAGAAAGTTACATCTTGTTGCTTTGAGCAAAGTCGTAAAGGTTTGTGGATAAAGTAATAACAGCTGCTCTGCTGATGGAGAGAGTGCGATGGGGGTTATTTGACACCTTTCATCCGTCCGTCCATCATCTATACAGCTCATCCTTTGAGGGTCTGGAGCTTATCTCAGCTGATATTGGACGAGAGGTGGGGAACAACCTGGACAGGTCGCCAGTGAATCACAGGGACAACACATAGAGACGAACAAAAATCACACATATGGGCAAGTTAGAGTTTCCTTTACCCACGAAAACACAGGGACAACATGGAAACTCCACAGTGTGAGGCGACATGAGGAACAGAGCTTTGTCCTGCATTGTGTCTTCTGCCTTGACCGGTGTCCCTGCTTCACGCAGGTCAAGAGGAAACCATGCCTTGCCTCTGAGATTCTGAGATTGCTATTGAATCAAGAAGTCAATTCCCCTCCCTGACACACAGCACATAGCCTGCACATGTTCAGTAATCAATACAACCTATGGATCCAGCTCAGAGCAAAACCCAGAGCAAACAGCAGAGTGACAACCAGCGACCTGTCTGACGGCTGAGGTTCAGAACCGGAGACGTGTGTTGAGCAGCAGCAGCAGGCGGCTGGCGGCTGGTTGCCGGCTGTCGGCTGCCTGGTGACAGATCTGAATCAGGGGTCCGTGTGTGTTTCTTTCACCCAGATAAACTGTGACCTTTACTGGAGTAGGGAGGCCATGAAAGCAATCTGCTTGTGTAATTACCTGTCAGAAGGGAGCCTGTTACTGCCGGGGAAAACACCGCATATCACCATCTAATCTACAAAGCACAGGTGCTAAGTGCAGCGTTGTGAAGGTGAGACATGCACAGAGTCGCATTATGTTCAGGGGATAATTAATTCTCTATTAAACGACTGGTATAGGCGGGTTTTGTGAGGAGGGTGCGGTGCATTGCAGAGTGTTTCTGTGTGTTAAAGTTGCCTGATTGTGGCTGAGTTAAATCGCTCCGTGTGCTGTAGGTGTGCGTGGAGGGGGTGGAACGTGTGGCGCTGGTGCATGTGCCACAGTAATTGTTCTTTCCTTAAATAGCTGCTGTCATAGTTACTCGGCGCCTGTGGGCAGGTTGTTGGAATACATCACCTGAAACCTTAAAGAAAACTTCCCCTGGAGGCCGTGAGGATTTCAGGAGCATAAGAAATGTGTGGATGCGTGTCATCGTCTTAACGCTGCTTCTTATCCACACGTTAATTTTTTTGCTGTGCGTGTTTGTGCTAATTCACACCTCACCTGTTTCTCATTCTCGTCCTCGAGCCGCAGCCGCTCCTCGATGCAGTTGCGGGCTTGAAGGAAGACTTTCCTCTGGGCGCGCTCGGTGAGAATCCTCACAAACACCCCCGACAAGTTGACGCTGGTGAACAGCACCGCGTTGGCCACCAGCTGCACACAAACAAGAACAGACATGCTGAGCAGAGCTGGCAGCAGCTACACAACTGTAGGTGCACGCATGTGAGGCGGGAAGGATCACATGCGTGTTCTGTGGTCGCAGTCGTCATACGTCCCGGTAAGATTAGACTCTGCAATCCTTGATTAATCCATAGGATGGATTGAGTGACAGACATCAAGGTCAACACATGGATTACAACATGAGTCGTGGGTGTGACTCCGACAACAAAAGCTGTACAGTGGAGTGGGCGGCAGACAAAGTGCATCATTGATTAAAGAGCAAAGACTATTGATCCTTCTGGACACTTCATTTAGAGAATGAACTCTGTAGCCACTTTGGGTCGTCAGTCGCAGAAAGGTCAGAGGTCAAAGGTCAGAGAACCACTCTAATCCAGCACAGGCAGATGGATGATGCACCTTCTCTGTATCCTGGTTTAAAAACCACAAAGCAGAAGCTCATCATGCAGCGAGTGGTGGCGATGGTGAGAGAGATTCTTAGTAAAGGAAACAGTCAAACGTATTCCTGCTATATTGTGGTTTTTCTTTTTGTTTTGTTCGGTTAAATATCTGGTGATTTTACCTCCTCAGGCCTCTAGAAGTCAAATAAAGAAAATAAATGATCCTTTGGTCACGAAAATGTTCCGATACCAGAATTTGAAATCCCTCTGATATTTCCGTAAAATGCTGCTTCAGGAATTGGCGTCTACGCAAATCTCTGAACCGATCTGAGGCCACATCTTTCAATTAGTTTCACCATAATTCGTTTTCAAATTAGCCAAATTGGTTTTCACAGATAAAACTGCAATTATCTTTCCCTAGAAATCACTTCTTCTTCTTCGCTGCTTCAAAACCCCCAACCTACTGGCGAGGGGGTGTAACTACAAGGCCAACAAGTTTAAACATGTCAATGAAAACAAACTTTCATTTCATTTTCCGCAGTAACATTACGTTGCAGAAGGTTTACTGTTTGTTTAATTTGAAAATGTTTGATAAGATTTCATTTAATTTCAGAATATTCAGTTTGTTTTGCACAATTGTGACTTATGGATAACGTTAGGAGTGAACTGAAAGGATTTCAGTGGTGATAATGTCTTTAAAACATCACTGCTGCACTGCATTTGATATGATGTCATTATTTGGACTTTCTCTCAGCACCTGAAACTCTGACTGACACGTTCTGTTTTTAGTGAGGTGAAGAAATGACTCCTGGTGATGAGCTAACAAACATTACAGCAAAAACGTTACTGTTCTGTTTAAAACTTGACCAACAGCCACTTAAAAGAAGTAATTCTTGTGTATTCCTAGATTTATGTATTTGTTTCCAGTTGTGACTGTCACTTGATAATACAAGAAAGTCTATGATGTTTAATTCTCTTTATGTTTTTGTCTTTAAAGTCATACAACAATCATAATAATCATCACTTAGTTAGTAGCATACAGCTGTTTAAAATACTTTATATACAGTAAGTTGCTATTTCTTTAAATGCACTGGGATTGGATTGGAACTCGGAATCGTCCGATGCGTAAAGTCCAAGTATTGTTATCGAGGAGGGAAAGTGGTATCGGAACATGTCTCGTCTCAAGCAGGGGTTTTAATATTCCAGTGGATTACTTCTGTGAATTAAGTGTCATGTCAAACTACACGGTAAAACTTGACAAGTTGATTTTACTTTAAAACAAACTCTGTAAACTGATTGTCTAGAAAAATGTCAGTGAACATAGGTCCCAAAATCCAAATAAGACAATTCAAGAAGTGATCTTTGCAAGAGGACACGTGAACAACCTGCTAATGAAGATTAAGAAGTCATAAAATAATATTTACTGGTTTAAATGCATCTAAAACTATGAGACCAGTGTTTCCACCTCTGGTCTGGACACAGGGACCAGTCCCTCTGCTTTCAGCACCAGCAGCTGGACAGCTCCTCCTCCGCTTCATTCCAGCTGCTGCAGCGAAGTGAAACTTTCCGGATTCAAACCTGCTTCATGTCCTGGAGCTGGGACTCGATCAGGGAGAGCTCGAACCTCCTGCTCCCGAGGGAGAGTGAGCGAGCTGCTTCTCAGCATCACTTCTCACCAGAGTGGGAGATTCCACTCACTGGAGAAGTTGCTCAACGGTACCTGGGCACTGCATGTTGCTGAGTTAGATTCGAACCTCTACCTGTAAGTTGGACATGTGCGTGGTGGACCTGGCTGAGTGGAAGGAGACTTACCGGCCTCCACAGCTTCTGTTTCCTCCCGGTCACCGACGTCGCTAAGACAATGAAGTGGGACGCAGCCAGCATCACCCCGAACAGCACCGCCATCAGCGTCCGCACCGGCAGCAGCACGTAAGCCACGAGGGTGACCAGCATGAGCTGCCACACGCCTTGCTCAGGGGCAGCGGCGCTCACCGGCTCCGACGTGCCCAGCGCCAGCGGGAAGGGGCAGCAGAGCAGCGCAAAGGTGAAGCTGAACAGCAGCGCCAGCTTCGCGATCTGCTGCAGCTGCGTCACCTGCAGGTACTTGACGTTGGTGACGATGAAGAGCGACAGGAACACCACGCAGTGCACCGGGTACGAGCCCTTGGACAAGGTGAGGCGCGAGCTGGACAGCAGCTCCACCAGCGACAGCGACGACGCGGCCACGATGAGCACCGCCAGCGCCTTGAGGGTGGCGGTCTGCTCCAGCTTCAGGTTGTATCCCTGGAACAGAGCCTCCAGCTCCGGGCTGGAGAACTCGTCCTCGCAGGCGATGGCGCCCAGGGGGGCACCGGCCGGGCAGTGACCCTTCCTCCGCCGGGTCTTGACTCTTTCCAGTGGCATCTCCTCCATGTTCGGGCCATTCATGAAGCGGGAATAGGCGCACGACCCCCTCAACTTTTTGGCTCCTCTCCTCCGCGCGGGAATCGAACCGGCACCCTCTCCCGGTGCATGCGTCCTGGCTGTCCGAGGGGGTCGCGCTCGGCTCGGTGTGCGAGAGGGGGAGAGGGTGGCAGTGGGTGGAGGAGGCGGCGGAGCAGCGCGCAGGGGATCTATCCACAGGTTGACGATTGTTGGTGTGTCGTCAGGAAAGTGGCCCGACCAATGTGCTGCTCTCTCTCTCTCTCTCTCTCTCTCTCTCTCTCTCTCTCCCTCCCTCTCTCTCTCTCTCTCTCTCTCTCTCTCTCTCTCCCTCCTCCCTCTCTCTCTCTCGGACCTCCTGCAGTGCCTCAGACAGGGTTACCACCACTGATCCTGCGCTCCAACATCAGGACGCACGGAAGGATCACGCTTGTGGATCATCAAAACACCTCTCTCTCTCACACACACACACACAAACACACGCACACACACCCCCCCGCACAAGTCTTTCCCCCGTGTGCACTTTGTGTGTCCCTCTCGCTCGTGCAGACTCTGACACCGTAACGCACAGTAAATGTTATTCTCTGCAGCGAGTCCCTGTCCCCGCTTTAATTTGCTCCGGTGAAATGTCAGTGGTTTGGAGATTTCCCCTCGCGGTGTCTGCAGTCAGAGCTGATGTAGTTCCCGGCTATAAATAGACCCGCTGCACCGGTGGATGCTCCGATATAGCAACAATTTGGTCTTTTCCCGCATCTCGTCCCCATCACGCGTCTCACTGCAGAACCCGGAGCTCGTCTCCAGCTGAAGAAGGAAACAGGGACTCACTGGTCCTGCAGGGAGATAAAAATAGCGCATCAGTCAGAATTAGGGGAAACTGTGAGGATGTGGACGCGCATATTAAAACGTGATGCACCAGTGTTGTTGTTTAACACATGTTGTGCATATTCTGTGCGTGTGTTTGCGCGTTAATTTATTGTAATGTGCCACAAATCTTTTTTTTTTTTATCCAATTAAACGCCCACAAAGATCAAATCATTGGTGGGAGAACAAATACTGAGAGTAAAGATCAGTGGGAGCTGAACGTGCAACTGACAGGTTCCAACATGTAGAAGTGGGAGTTAAGATGTAAGAGGAGATTATAAATAATGAGAAGGTGGATTTTATTACATCTCGTGAAGAAAAAGTTGATTAAAACGTTTTTTTATAAGAATGTCCATGAAATGCAGTTGTGTTCAAGGAGGCTGCATTTTCTTAATTTGCACTTTTCTCACTGATTAATGTCTTATAGGTTATTTAAAGAGAAACTAATGTGTTTCCCCTCAAGCTGAAATTAAAAGTAGCAGAATAAACCTGTTTAATATAAAATGCAACTGAGAATATTATTAAAAACCTGAAATATAAACATGCAACAAAGGAAAAATCTGTAAAATAGTACAAATCGTAGTAGCAGAAGTACATCATGGAAAAAAACGACATAAGAAAAGGCTGAATAAAACTAAAATGTGGAATAAAATAGAAAAATGCACATCAGGAGTGAGAGAAGCTGGTTATAGTGTAAATTATGCAGATACAGTTCAGAGTAGAGGTCTGAAGGATATTTAAAAATAGTCTGTTCGAGCTCTGGAGGAGCGATGAGTAGTTTACATGTCAATGATATTTGCATACATGCGTTATGTGTCATCTTATCACAACAGTAGCTTAACATGCATGTGGAAGTAGTAAGGATGTGGTCAGTGAACAAGTACAACATATTTTGGCTGCAGATTTAAATGTCAATAATGTAATAATAAGGAGAAGAAACCAGAAGCTTCACATGAAGAATCTGTTCATCGAGCTTCTGGTTTGTTCTGGTTGGGTAAATTCCCAAAGAAAAATTACAGTTACACAAATTAAATCTAACTAATAGTAAACTTGGGGTCTGGTGACTTTGCCCTTCTCATCATCCAGTAAGAGCAGGATAACAAAACCCTGCGTCATGAGGTCATTACCTACAGAAACGTGTTTGTTGTGTGCGGTTGCCTCCTCGCAGCTTTACGTCAGTCTTAATTGCCTCATCGGACAGGAAGCCAGAAATAACAGGCATTTAAAATCTGAAGCAGCTCCTCTTCAGCTCCGGATCAAACGCAGGTGTTGTTCTCCTGCTCTCTGACCCATGACCTTGTTTTCTGTCGCCCACGTGCCTCAGGTTGCTGCGACCTGCGTGCACGTCAATGGGCTGAGTCGTCAATGAGGAGGCTTTGTGAAGCAGCGTCTGAACAAAAGGTCTCTGAGCGCACACACTCAGCTGCTGTGTGGGCAACGATATCAATAAGAGGAGTTTTTGAGGAACCCTGCTAAAAAACAAACAAACAAACAAACAAACAAACAAACAAACAAACAATGAAGAAGAAAACATAAAGTATGGTTGGATATTGAACCGTTTCCATAACACTCACCAACAGTCGTTTAATCATCTCTTTCATACAAGGTGAAGTTTTATTCACAAATTTATCAAGGTTTTATTTTACAATTCGTCTCAGACTTTCGACACTAAACCTCGGGAAGTACAACTTTTATTTTTTATTCAAACTAACGAAAGAGATATTGAAAGAGAGACAGCACTGAGCTGCAGAAGCTTATGGATCAGAAGTTGGATATTATAGATACTTTATTGATCCAAAGGAAAATGTGTGACTCTCTTTATCTGCTCATCGTGACAGTTTGATATAAATCCTTTTATCTTACATCAAACGAGCGAGCCCTGATCAAACACGTATTTAAAAACAGATGATTAATATCAGAATCAGAGTTTTAAACAATTAAAAAACAATAATTATAAATATGAGATTTTTAACAAACTGACGCTTGTCCTTGTCTTTTGACATTTTCACCAATTTCTCAGGGAATGACGCGTCGATGAGGACACATTTAGAGGACGGATGTCTTTGAGGGACGGTCGGGCCTCGGCAGAGTTCTACTCCTGGAATTCTTCTTATTTGTCTGTTAATGTTTAACTGGTCTGAGTTGTTTGGGAAGAATCTCCACATCCTCAGTGTCTCATCCACACACACACACACACACACACACACACACACACACACCTGAAGTAAAGTGACAGCTGCAGACTTTTGGACCACCCCTCTCTCCAGGATGCCTGACAGTCCCCCCGTTGCCATGGCAACAGAAGCAGCGAGGCTAGCAGTTGTGACTGATAGGCTGCTGAGGTGTTTCCCAATCTGACACCCCGGCTCCTCGCCCCATCTTTTGTCTCTCCTCGTCTCATGTGGCTCTCCCTTCCTCTCCCTCTCTCTCTCTCCCCCTCTCTCTCAGGTGGTTGGAGATGATGATGAGTGCGGCCCGATGTGTTTGAATCTGTCTGTGGCGCCGTGACACAGCACCCCTGCTCCCACCAGCTCATTGTGCCCACTGACATTTCTCCAAATTGAGGCTCCGACATGAAGGACGGTGGGGGGGGGTGTGTGTGGAAGAAGTGGGCTGTTTGTCTGTTTGTGTGTGTGTGTGTGTGTGTGTGTGTGTGTGTGTGTGTGTGTGTGTGTGTGTGTGTGTGTGTGTGTGTGTAGCCACTAAATTCATAAATCCATAATAAACTTTGAAAATGTCAGAGCAAGTCTAGTGCCGCCACCGACCAGGTGACCCCGAGATTTCAGCTTTGATTTGTCGGGGGCCCTGTCCCCATAATCACAGCCAGGTGATTTCCTGGTCATGGACGCAGTGTGTGTGTGTGTGTGTGTGTGTGTGTGTGTGTGTGTGTGTGTGTGTGTGTGTGTGTGTGTGTGTGTGTGTGTGTGTGTGTGTGTGTGTGTGTGTGTGATGGGAGCCAGCTGGCAGGGAGACACACAGACAGATAAATGGGAGCCGAGGAGCAGACTGGGCTCTTCAGCTCAGTCATGAATAGGAGCCCTCCACCGGGGCTGAGGAAGCTGCTGCTGCGGGTTCAGTGTTGTTTGCATTCATGAATAAACCTGCTCGCCGCCATTCATACAAACACAATTAGCGCCGTGCTTCCCCTGTGGAAGACGCACAATAGAAGTACACAGAAACCAGCTCTCATGCATAAATGCTGAGGATTTATGCAGCCGCGGAAGGACCCTGTGAATCATAGTGTCCAAATAATCACTTCACAAACATTAACGGAGACACGCTCACATCTTCACATGATGCAAATGTGTTTAATTTGTATAAAAATGCTAAAATGTGAGCTTGAAGTTCTAGTTAAAGCATCAAAAGCTCTTTGACACTTCTTTAATGTCTTTTTAAAGCTCAGAACAAGCAGCCGATTTTACATATGCATCCATATGCACAAGAGGGGAAACGAAAAGATGAGAGAGACACAAAAAAGGGTGTTCAGGCTGTGTGATAAAAGTGTGTGTTGTTTGTGTTTGTGTGTGTGTGTGTGTGGCCTCTTGGGTTGCAGAGTGTGTGTGTGTGTGGGAGTGTTATTGAGAGATATTTTTAATTCTGTGTGTCAGCTCCTCTCATCTCCCTCAGCAAGAGACGTTGCAGGGAAGCTGAGAAACATTTCCAATGCAACTATCATTTAAATACACACTAAAATGCACACACACACACACACACACACACACACACACACACACACATTTCCCTTTCATACGGCACCAGTTGCGTCTTTGAAAGTTTAAAAAAAGAGAAGTCTCTCACACTGTCTGTGTTTTTCATGAATTTATGAATTTCCCTCCCGAGTGCTTGAGAGGGAATTTTACATGAACACGATTAAAATATGGATGATAAACTCAATGGATACAATTCAAGATGAATCTGAATGAAAGATGAAATCAGTAAGAAGAAGAAGAAAGGTGATAGAAGATCATTGGTTTCAACACAAAGTTACAGGAAGAATCAACAGTTTCGTTTGAAAGGAAAAACAGGAAACGTTTAATTCTGCCGACGCCTCCGAGCCGCAGCGGCTGAATAATACTTCACCATACGGCGGATGATGACAATTATGATTCCCTGCAGAGCAGCTGCCGTCGACCTAATGACTTTCTTCCATGCCGCTGCTTTTAGGAGGAGCCGTGGAGTCACTGCGGACTGCAAAGTAGGATTAGGGTCATCCTGGTGGAATACAGCACCGCAGTGAACAAAAGGTAAATGGATTTCGTTCACACAACAGTTGTCTCCTTCACACGGCGCGTTGTGTGCTCGGCTCGTGTGGCGGCGGCATGCAGAGGAAGGTGAATTCAGTCTGGGTTCATGATCTCAGTAGTTCTGCTTCTGTTTGTCTGCTCAGGCGCGACAGAGCTGCAGATGTCTGGTGTATAAACATGATGTGTTCACGCCTCTCGACGCAGCAGCTCCGCTTCACGGCTGCTGAACATCGGGACGGATCCCAAAGGTGAGTCGCAGGAAGATTAAAATGTGTCCTCACGTCAAATCTCAGTGTATTGACTGTCGACTTAAAAAGATATAAAGATGTACTTGAGGATCCTGGGTCTGATTGATTATCAGTAGAACATCAGTAGAGCTCCTCTCTCCTCCAAGGCCCAACAGGGACTTAATTCAATTAAGCTGCTCCAGCACTCATATATCAGGTCTTATATGATTATTTTCCTCATCCATCCATTGTCTTCTGCTGATCTGGGCTCAGATCCCAGACGTCCCTCTTCTTAGCCACGCTTTAAAACTCTTCCTGGTTGATCCTGAGTTCTGATTCAGACTAAACTGAAAAGTCTGAAGGTCCAAACCAGGTGTGAAAGAGTCGTAGGAGAACTAATGATTCAAATGTTCGACGTCTGGGGACCAGGCCTGGATTTGAGCTGAACTGGAATAAATTGTTGTTTTACTCAATGATTGTTTAACTGGTTAAAGTCTTTGTGTTACACCTTTAACTCTGTTTACTTGGTATCTCCATGTCTCATTGTACCTGTTGACGACAGTGAGACACAATGACAGACACAGGAAACAGAACAGAAACATAACAACAACAATGATGCTTAAAAAGAGACAGAAGACACAAAACCAGAGAAACAAAGTGATCACAATCCCACTAAAGACACTGAGAGACATAAACCATGCGACTACGATGGTCTGCACCAAAGAAGGAAGCTGTGAACGAGCCCTGAGAGTCTTCAACAACATGTTGAGAGAATAAACTAGTGGCTTTGATCCTGACTTTAAGAATCTTTCTGCAACCAGAACCAATTTCCTCCTCAGCAAACATCCAAGAGGAGGCTCAGGGAAATTAATAAAACACTGAAGGCTGTAATTAAAGCCTCGGCTCTCGTCGCTCTGCTGTTAACACGAGTTCAGAGTATTTTCTCTCGTGCTCCTCGTTCAGTGCGAGCGAGGCTCAATAGTTTCATTATTTTCAGAAGAGGGAGAAGCAGGTGGACGATGGTCTGATCAATGGAGGAACCGCCGGTGACCGCGGCTCGAGGTCGACTTCACGATAAACCTGACACATCAAATATTCAGCAGCGACTCAGTGACAATCTGAAACCACAGAGACGGACGCACAAATACTCATTATCACCTGCGTGTGAGCGCGTACGTGCGTTTTTGTACCTTTTTCGGTATAAACACCGGCCTTGTCGGGACCCAGTCCTCATGGACTGTGTGTGTCTGTGTGTGTGTGTGTGTGTGTGTGTGGTTAACACTTATCCCCAGCAGATTATCGCTCCACACATCAAATATTAAAGCTCTGGTGTGAATTATTGATTCCAATCAATGTTTGCAGATCAGAGCTCTGAGCTGGAGGAGGAGGAGCTAACGAGTGGAGGCTGGTGTACGGACTCGTTCACACACAACCTGGATGTTTAACCCTGGGGTGAACATCACGCTGAGGCACAAGGGGACGAGCTTCATTCATTTTAATCTCTCTCTGACTTTGCTCGTCTTTAGATTTCAGAACAATCACCACAGTCAAATACTTAAAGGAGACAAAACCAAAGAGAAAGAGTCAAGTTCAACAAACAGATTTAGTCGTAGCTTCGCTGCAGACGACGGATGTTTCTCTCTCAGATGTTGTTTTTCCGTCCAAATCCCAAACTCTCATTTTGATTTATTGAGCTTTTTAACAGCACGAAGCAGCTTAGGAGGAAATACTCATGGACCCAGTTCCCTGCACGAGCTACCAGCCTGAGAACAGGTCCTGGTTTTAATGATGTGACACGTTGTTGTAGTTTCTCCCTTAAACCATGAAGCTGTGGAAAATTATAATTGTTTATAATTAAAGTTTTAAATCCCGTTACTGAGGGTTAGATAATGAAAGATAAATGTACACAAATAACATATTTACCATCTTAAATAAGACAAATTGTACAAACATCTTTTCAAATCAGCATCTGAAACCCAGAACATCCCCCAGTAGAGTCTGCAGCTCTGCCAAGGACGGTTGGTCATTAATTCAATGAAGCTGCACCACATTACTCATAGACATCAGATTTCACTTCTTTTTATTCCTCCACCAAGGTCCTGTGGAAATCTGTTCCTGTGGGATCCTGCTGACAAACGAATGGACAGAGGTGAAAACAGCTCACTAAGATGCCCAGTGTGTGTTTGTAGTCACGTGTCAGTGTGAGGGTTTGTGGCTCAACTACATCGTGACAGTTCAGTTCCTGTTCAAACAATCTGAACAAAACTGCCACCGGAAATCCTGCAGCTTCATCTCTTCACTGTTTCATTTCAAATCCAATGTGCTGGAAGACAGAGCCACACACACACAGACACACACACACACACACACAGACACACACTCTCACACACACACTCGCAGGCTGAGCAGCTGTGAGCCCCACGTCTGATTACGTTATTGACACTGGGCAGGAAACACAAGTGGCAGCGTGCCTCATCAGAGTGTAAGATACACAGAGGACGACGCTGCTCCATCACATTAACTCGTTCACATCACCGCTGCTTTACTGCAGCGCGGAGCAGAACCGACAGATGAGCACAGCCAAGCCTCCGCGTCCCCGAATGGGTTTGTTTGTGCAGTAGGATGGTTAATGCAGCGAGCTGGTTCTTCCAGCCCCGGTTGTGTGTGAGCGACTCCGAAGCCCCAGGGTCTGTGCTACAACCGATGATTAGCATTTACATAATGAGCTAAATGTTAGCTGCTGCCTCAAAGTGCTACTTCTCAGCTGAGGGGGGCAAGCTGACCTCCGCAGAGGCAAACAGGAAGCGTTCAGGAACAATGTTGACATTAAAAATGGTGGAGTCACTGAAGTGAAGTCTACTTTCAGGGAGAATAGTGACATTTAGAAGCTCTTGTCTTGTTTGTATAACCAAAGTGTTCTTATATCTAATTCCTCTGTGTCGGTCATAAACTAATAAAAACACGTCACTTTACTCCCATGAACACACACGCACACGCACACACACACACACACACACACACACACACACACACTGTGTATTTATGGTTTTCTAAACATTGTTGATGCCACAAATACTCACAAAAGCACCACGTTGAAAATAGTCCCTCTGTGGCCACTCATTTTAGGGAGTTAGTAAATATGAAGCTATATATTTGTGAGGTGTTTTTAACTAAATATATCTTCTATAGAAACCACGTCCACACACAGACAAGAGACGATACGGGAAGTAATGAGAGACGGACGGACACATGGAATAAGTTAAATGAGCTTTCTTCTAGGATTAGAACATCCTCTGTCAAATTAACAAATAACGCTGAATCAAACAATTTGATATTTGTTAATTTACTTCATTCATGAGTTCATTTGCCTTGAGAGTCTAAATTAAAAATGTCTAAAAGTGAAATACACATTATTTTCTGATATGATTTTCCACAGGTGAGAGTGGAGAGATCCTAAATGAGAGTAGGATGAGTTCGATCAGGTAGAAAAGCTTCAACTTTAAATATTTCTGCATCGTCTCAATCTTCACTTCTCTGTCTCTCTTTCCTTTCAAAACACTGCCTCCTCTTCCCCCTCTTCCTCCTCTGCCTCCTCCTCCTCCTCTTCTTCCTCCTCCTCCTCTTCTTCCTCTTCCTCCTCTTCCTCCTCCTCCTCTTCTTCCTCTTCCTCCTCTTCCTCCTCTCTGTCTCCATCCCTAACACAGACAGCTTGCCCGGCCGCCTGGAATACACATTCCAATCTGCTTGTCACTTCACATCTCCCTCGTCTTTGTCTTCCGTCCTCTTCCCTCCACCTCCTGTATCTGTCTCGCTCCCCTCCTCATAATCTCTCTATCCGTCCATCTCGTCCCCGGCCTCATGTGAGCGTAGTGGTCAATAGAGATTTCCTGCTTTTAACTCTTCCGGGGGAACCAGGGGACGGGGGGGGGGGCTCTAAATCTAAAGAGCGGGGGCTCTAAATGTAAACAGTGGCACACAGAGCAGCTTAAGAGGGCTATAAATAGAGCGAGGGAGCAAGCAAGAGAGAGATAGAGGGAGAAAGGTTTGCTTACGGAATAAAAATTGCTCCCGACAGTCGGGGATTAGTGCTTCCCTGGAGGATTTTCACTCCAAAAGCCCAATCTGGGGCGATTGGGAAGTGCACCAGCCTCAGTCATCTTAATTCAGTAAAGCCCTGCAGCCCATGGAACACAGAGAGGGAGCTTCATGCATGTTCGCACGCAAACACATGGAGACAATATAACACACACACACACACACACACACACACACAACACACACACACACACACACACAGACACACACACAGCAGAGGGTGATGCAGGACAAGGTGGAGGGGTGTCGCTTTAGAAGGAAATTCAATTTGAGATTAAAAGACATTTTAAATACGGCAGGTAAATAAAGGTTTAAACCTGTAAAGATACACAATGAAATATTAGCATGCATGTATACACACACACACACACACAGACACACACACACGCCACTGCAAGCCTCATTACCAACAGATTACTCAGCACCTGATCCTGCTAAGCTTGTTAAACAACACTGTTCTACACGCACACACACACACACACACACACACACACACACACACACACACACACACACACAGAGGATAATTGTTGCTACATAAAACAAAACCATGGTAACATCTTCACTGATGAACAGAACTTTTAAAGCTGCAGAAATGTTTTTTTGGCCACCAGGGGGCAGAAAAGCTTAAAGGTGACAGATACATCCTGAACTTTTAAAGTTACGACTAATGTCGGGATCAACTCGGTCACTAGAGAGTCACACTAGAGGTGTCATGGTGGAAAACAACCCAGAACAAATGTCACGCAGCCATTTCTCAGCATCAAACCTTCCACACAACTTCCCCCCCCAGTCAACTGCCTCCATGTCCTTCAATCCTGGACGTCAGCCAATCCCCTCAAGTGCCTCCTTGTTTATCCCTCATCAATGGTTTTAATGATAAAGACCATTGAGTCCATTAGCAGACAGTTTCCAACAGACACGGAGCGACGTGGCTCATTCAGCGTCGTGTTTCCTTCCACCCTCATGAAAGACAGTCAGAGATTTTACCTCTGTTTTGGTCTCCACCTCCTGCAGAGCAGAACAACAACTCTCCTCTCAGTCTCTAACTGTGACAAGTTAAAACAAAGAACTGTAACAGGCCCAAAAAACCCTGTAGAGCTCAGTCCAACAAATTCTCTGTCCTTAAAACCACCGATCATTCAAAGCTGTTTTTTCTTAGTGCACGTAAAGTTGACAAAGTTGTGCACGAGCGAACCTGCGGAGGCCGATGAGACCCCGGTGCACAGTGTGTGAGGTGGGAAGTGTGTGTGTACAGTAGCAGCGCTGCAGGCGTCGCTCTGCTGAGGCGCCGCACACGTCTCAGTTTCCACAGCAACACATTAGCACTCAACTCTACCACGGTGGAGCCAGTAAACAGGGTGTGTGTGTGTGTGTGTGTGTGTGTGTGTGTGTGTGTGTGTGTGTGTGTGTGTGGAAATGTGATTAATAGAGGACCAATTTGATTATTAGACCTTGAAAGTGAGGTTAATACTGAAACTGGGGACGGTTTTAAAAGTGTATTTGGAAATTAACGACACTTTGCAAAGTATAAATATATATATTTGAGACAATTTTAAAAGTAAGGACGTCTTTGAGCTCAACACACACTGCTGGACTTCACAAACCTGACGACACAAAATAGCAACGTGAGGAGATTTTCAAAGAAAGGAGATTTTGGGGATATTGAGAACAAATGTAGAACTTGAGAACATTTTTAAAAGTGAGGGTTTGGAAAGTGGAATCAATTCTGGAACCTGACATTAAGAGAAGAACATATTTCTTTACCCATATCTTTGCCTGTAGATATTTGTGACATCTGTTTCTTCATCTTATTCAAGACTTCAAGTCAGTGTGAAGTAAACTGTGACGTCACTGTTTCCCAAACGAGCCATTTTACATGTTCACATGGAAACACAGAAACCAGAGCTTTTTATAAACCTTCACTTCTGAAGTTTCTTGTTAAAATCTCATTTTAGTGACGCTTTAAAAAACGTTCAAACTCTGAGGAAAAAGTTTGCAACATATCCACATTCGTGTTGAACCGGGTAAAAGTCACAAGACGTCCTCACAAAATGTGCTCGACTAACCTGCGTGTCTGTGAATACATGCACACAAACACGGGGACGTGCACTAATCACCTTCTTAATTAAATGGAAACTGAAGTTTTCAACTAAATCCTCCCTTTAACTTCTCTCTCACACGGGAATAGAAACCACAGTCGTATGAATCTACGCACTCACACTGCAGAGCCACTGACGTTTCTCTGCCCCCCCACTGAATGAATAAAGTATACCTTTTCCTGGGACTGAATTAAGAATCTATAGCTCTGAGAGTCGCAGGTGTGTCGGTGGAGGACGAACAGTCTGTGGCTGAAAGTTAATTCACTTTCACAGTTTGCCAAACGAATGAATAAAATATGATGCTCCAGTTTGCACAGACGGGGGCAGATATTCTCTAATTGGAAATTCTGTCGGTGGAAGAAGAGGTTGTGGAGAGACACACTATTCATACACAACACACACACACACACACACACACACACAGACACACACACACACAGACACACAAACACACACTGTACATTCAATCAAGCTGCTCAATTAGGTAACCCCAGGTGCTGGCGTGAGCCACATCCTCGGGGATGTGGGCATATGGACATCGACAGAAATCCTCTGTGCAGTGATTTGCTTTCTAAATATTCCTCTAAACACAGATTCCCACAACTTTATTCTGTTACTTCACATCTTGTTTTCTCTCCTCTTAACGACCCTGACGGCAGCAGAAATACAGAAAGTCAAACATGTGGCCCGAGGTGATAATTCTCAACAAATACTCGTGAAAGGTTTTCAAATGTTTGTGTAAAATAAAGCCGGGGAAACTTCTGGGAAATCAGCTGCACCGAGTCGGGCCGACACACAGACAAACAGCAGCCCCTGTCCGTCAGAGGTCACATGTGGGCGCACAGCTCATAAAAAGCGGTGGCGAGATGGGGGGTGCAGCGGGTAAAGGGATATAAGCAGACTGACGCGGTTGCTGGTGACATTGACGGAGATATTTACCGTAACCTCGCTCCGGCCTTGGCTGCAGAGGAGAGGAAGATTCTCCTCTTCATCCAGCGACCACTCGCCATCGGAAGTCGCTCTGGTTTCCATCAGCGACTGACTGACAGAGGGGGTTCACATAAAACTCCTATGTGAAGGAGTTTTATGTGATTATTTTAGGATCTTTGAAATGATTCAGATGGTACAAGCTTGTGTTTGTTCAACATGTGAGTAAATTTAAGTTCCGGGTGATAATTGGAGCAGCTTGTCATCGTCAGGGTTTAATGATCCATCTCGTTGACACTCACCTGAGACGTTCATGTCCTCCATTCTCTGGAGTTTACCTTTCATGAAGAACACAGCAGGAGGTTCTCCGGGTCAGGCACAGGAACATGTGGGGAACATTCGAGGAGGCAGGACGCGACGTGTAAATTCCAACTCTGTTACTTTCCTAAAAGCTTTTGAATCTCATCTCTCCAAGTTGACGTCAGAATCTTCTGTGTGTTCGTCTTCTCTTTCTCATCCTGAGATATTTGCATTCTTTCACTTTTGGTTGTTTGTTTGTTTGTGAACAAGATAAAGCAAAAACTCTTTTTGACTTTTGACTACGGATCAGGGGACAGATCCACTTTTTTTTATCATTGCGAGATAAAGAGTTTTTCAACATTTTTACAGTTTTTCCATGGAAATAATTCCTGGACCTTGATGAATAAAAACATCACAATCAGGTAACTGGTATCTATGAGTGTGTGAAACGCGGTGCTTTGAAGAGGCGTGTGCTCTACGTGCCGATCTAGTTCCTCTTGTGTAGTTTAATGTGTCTCAACTTCCTGCTAAATGTCAGAAAATATTAAATAGATAAACAAATCGAACCATGTTTGACCCAGACCTCTTTAGATTGGACCAAGTTTTGGTGCGTTGTCTGGACCGTGGTGCAGGAACCCTTCACACCTGATACTCTGAGGTTCACAGGTCGAAATGTTACAAGAAAACTTCCTAATTCTCCTCCAGGAAGCAGATAAATGTGTGGAACTGTCTTTAAAATGTGAACCGTCTCATGAAATAGCTCAGAACAGTATCTGTGCGGTTGTTGAGTGAAGCTACGTAGTTACTCTGTACATCTGCTGACGGATGAGGGCGTTGTGTGTTCACAGCACAGAGGCCTTGTATTTTCCGACACATCACACTCTGACCTACATTCCTCTCTTTCCATGCTTTGCTTTTCTTTTCCACCTTATTTCTGTCTCGCTCAGACGTCGCTCTCGCTCTGACAGGCCGAGCTGGGCAGCGCAGACCAGATTGGTGTGAAATCGCCGCCTAACAGCCGGGAAATTGGCTCTGTTATTTGTGGAGCGGAGTCATGAGGGACCGTCGGACCATCATCCTCTCTCTAATGAGCAGGTGATGGAGGCGTAGACGGGCGGCGGCGGCGGAGGAAGGCGGGGGGGGACTGTGTGGCGTCTCAAACGCCGCAGACATGGCAGATGATCAGATGAGAGCGGAGGGAGGGAGAACAGCACAGAGGAGAAGATGGGAGAGCAGAGGGAGGAGAAGAGGGAGTGAGGTGGATGGATTTCTGGAGGCTAATGAATGAATATCGTCATCAGATTAGCCAAATATTAATAACCTCAGCTGGCGTCCTCCTGCCAGAGAGTGTAAACAGAGCTGGACCTGTGCCGTGTGTGTCTGTGCTGACATGTCTGTGGTGTCGTCACCTACAGATCAGGGATCTGCAGCTTTTATTGTGACGGGGACGTTATGTTGTGTCTCAGGAACAGAAAGAGAAGTTCTACTCTGTAGGTCAGAGGCCAAAGGTCAAGGTCATGGCGACCTTACGTTTTAGTGAATGAGGGAAGATCAGTATATTTGGTACAAATTAATATTGATATACACTATGTCTACTCACATACTCACCATCACTGACATTAACTCATCAATTCATTTGTCATTGCTGCTCCCTTCATCTCTACCAGACATTTTCTGATGTGTTTAAAACACTGACACACTTTTACATTATGTTTTTAAACTGTAACTCAGGAGCAGGTTGTTAACGTGGCTGTGTTCCACTTCAGGAGCAGCTTCCTTTGGAGGATGGAATCTACAGGTCTGACTGAAATGAGACAGTCTGGTCTACGGAGGATTTCCTATTTGTGTATCGAGCTCGTGCTCTTCATCTCAGCCACACACTTAGCGAGCTCTCGTCTCTGGCGCTCTATGAATCCTGGGACAGGTTTGTCCGAGAAGGATTCACCTGTTGGGTCCTTTGTGACTTGGGAATGGAAGGAAGCATTTGAAGGAGTCTCTGAAATGAAACGGCTTAGTCGGGCTGCAGTCGGTCTTCAAACGAAGCCTCTTAAGGAGTCAAACCCTGGATTGAGACACATCTCACATTTCTTGCAACCAAACTTAGTTAGGTGTTTAATCCCAGCTTCTTATGTCTTAAATGTTTAACAGCCAACATGCAAACACATCATCACCACTTTGCACTGAAGTAAAACTCTTTATTCCTGTTGCATCATTTGAACAACGCAGTATTTAAACACACACACATTCATAAGAAATCCTTCATTTTATGAGTTTTCATTTATTTCAAGTCCCATCAGCAAAACTGCTCCAATCACGTTACATACAACCTTCAAATTAAAACCCTTTTCCTTGTGACTGGCAGAGAAGCTCAGTCACTGGTTCCACTGGTTGAACTGAATCAACTGAAACTCCCACAGACCCTGTGAACAGCAGCAGCTAAACACTGCCCCCTACTGTCTGACATTCAATATGCTGAAGGAGGGAAACTATTTGCTTCAACGTCTTTGACTTTAGCAAATAAAGTTCAACAATTCAAAGTCAAATAATTAACTGTTGGCAGCACAGAGGCTTTGTGTGATTTGGCATCAGAAACAATTATGTGTACAACAATGATATTTTAAGTTACAGCTGTTTTTTTTGTCATTTTCTGACGAATTAAAAAAGATTTCAATTTAATTTGACATCTTCATGAAGTTAAACAGATTCTGAAGGTGTAACTAAGTCATATTTATTCTTTATTGCACATCTCATTTCTTAAATCAAACAGCTTCTTTCTTGTAATTTCTTGATCTTACTTTCACACATGTCCATCTCCACATGTTGACCAATGAGGTCCTGCAGTGTCACACCCTCCACTTTCAATGTGGTTCCGTCTCGTGGCGTGCGAGTGCGGCGGGTAACGTGGTCCCACAGGGGCCGTGGAAGTGGAACCTGAAGCACATGTAGAGAAACGTTGGTCTGTGTTGATGTGACATGAGGATTTTATTGAGATGTATTTAAAAGTGAAAAGAAACACACTTGAAGCGCATGGTGGCCGGTGTGTCCTCCATGTTGAATTCGGCCACGGGGACGCCGCGGGCCGCCACCTGAGGAGCAAACATGGCCGCTGGATACACGATGGACGAGGTACCAACCTGCAGAGGAAGAAATTAGTAAAGTTATATGTAGACTGAGAAGTGAGACCAAAACATAACCTTTATTCCTTTATTTCCAAAAGATTTTACTTTAGGGTGATGGTGCCATAACTTTTCTAAAATACTATATTTAACCGTACGAAAGTCAACTAATGAGTAAATTTTGTAATTGTTAATTATTTTAAGTGATTTCTTCAAAGTTAATTATTGTAGATTCTCCAATGTGACGTGTCTTCATAATTTGAGGCTCTTTAGGCTCTTTCTTTATTTCCTCATCTTTCTCTTTCAGGTCCCCAATTAAGATTCAGTAATAAATCTCTGGAGTTTCCTTCCTTTAATGGAGCTAATGATCTGCAGATTAGAGCGATAAAAAAATCTAATCGTTATAAGTAGCCCTATTTAAAAACCCTTCATTAAAATGGGTTGTAAAGTCTTTGTCGCACACGCACGCACGCACACACACACACACACACACACACACACACACACACACACACACACACACACACACACACACACACACACCACACACACACACACACACACACACACACACACACACACACACACACTCACACTCACCACGAGGCACAGGTCACAGCTGTCCAGCACTTTCTCTGCCCGGTTGAGGACGTCAGAGTCGAGCGTTTCTCCAAACCAAACCACAGCTGGTCTCAGGAGACCGTGACAACCTGTCTGCTCACACCTGAAACACACAAACACACACACACACACACACACACACACACACACACACACACACACACACACACACACACACACACACACACACACACACACACACACACAGTCGAACTAATAACCTCGTTTGAAAAGAGCGGAGCACTACAGATCCCGGGTGTGTTTGTACCTGGGCAGCTGTAGAACAGGGATCTGGGCGTCGTGTGTTTCTGGGTCAGGAGCTCTGAAAAGGGAGTTTGATAAACAAGTTAATTAAATTCACTTAACACAGACGTTCCTGATTTCTGATATGAATATTTACTAAACTAAACAGGTACACGTGCACTTTTCAGATACATTTAAGGTAGTTTTGGGTAAGATATGAATTATTTTCAAGCAACTAATCTGGTTTTTGACACAAAAAGTAAATTAAACTCTAAAAATATCATAAATAGCCTAGTATGACGATATAAATACTATGAATCACACTTATCTGCGTTCACTCGTTCTATTCCTCTGAGCGTTTTAATGTAACACACCTCCTGAACAAATTGACGACACAGCCTGTGTCAATAGATTTTAATAAGACACGACAACGTCTGATATTCATTTAGAAATCCAGCTGATGACTTCCTTCATTTTCCTCACAAGCATCAATTTGAAATGTCACATATGTGACGCAGCGGCTTTGAAACTGACATTTCATTAGCGTCACAGGTTTCCTCAGGTGTTGTTCGGCTCTGTGACACCTGACAGACGCCATCGGTCTGTTGTCTCTGGCATTTCCAGCTCAGATGGATGTGATCAGTATCTCTCGCAACACGTTTTCATACTGTGGAAGGAAAACTGTGGAATTCACCGACCGACACCAGACTAAGCTCTTACCCTTTACCCGCCAGCGCCGCACAGATGGGGCTCTTGTAATTAGCTGCTTCGTCACCACAGCTCATACAGCGGGTTCTGAACAGACTACCTGGTTTTACAGACACGACACAAGAGACAGATAAGTGCTGGAACATCCACTGGTTTTACTGAAGATAGAAAATGTACCTCAAATTGTTCGATAAACTGACAAAATCTAATTTGTTGATTCTTATTTGAGCAGAAGAAAGTTACGACTGCTTGACTGAAATTATTCCACTGACACCTGCATCAAGTGTCTTCTCTTCTCACCGTGGAGTCCCAGGATGTTTTGGGATCCAGCGCGGCGATGGAGCTCGTCGATGTTCTGAGTGATGACAGTAACTTCTCGGCCCTGCTGTGTGAGTCGCTCCTCACACTCGCCGATGGCCAGGTGAGCGGGGTTGGGATTCTTCGTGAGCATGACCTCGCGGCGGTAGTGGTAAAACTCCCAAACACGTGAGGGATTCCGAGAGAAGGCCTCCGGAGTGGCGAGTTCCTGACACAGAAGAAAGGAGCAGGACAATGATGTGTCTGTGCGGTGATTCATGCAGGTTGAATGGTTTCATTACAGTTACTGACACATGGACGAGTCATCTGTGTAGAATCGTGTCCCGATACGTCTTCAGGAATGTAACGAGGACCCTGAGGATGTCGTCCGGGCTATTTTCAAACTTTCAGAGCACTTTCTAAGATTGTTTCTGAGATTCTTCATAGAATAGAGCGGAGAGGAGTCAACGTTTAGTTTCAGATGATCACTCAGGAAAAGGTTTAAGAGTTATCGCTTTTTTGTGACTGTCAGAATTCTACAAGGACATTTTTTAATCTGATGTGTTGCAGGTTTTCCTCAGTGGTTAAACTTGAATATCTCTCCTGGCTGTTTGATTAGCAACTTCTACACAGTAAAAGAGTTGGTTGATGTAAATTTGACAAAAATTACACCAAAAACATGGATGAAGCCTTATAAAGCTCCTGTTGAAGGGTTAAAGGTGAAGTGGGTGCTCACCTGTGCTTGCCATTTCCTCCAGTAGCCCCCTGCTCCCCTGAAGGTGGGGACTCCACTCTCAGCACTCACCCCTGCTCCGGTCAGGATGGCGACCTTCTTGGCTTTGGAGAAAATCTCCCTGAACGCAGCCAGGTCTGAACATGAAAACCCAGCCAGACACAGGAGACATACAAAATTACAGTTATTACGATGCTCTTGTTCATCCCGTTTCAGAAAGAGGACGTGGACGCACGTTTACCTGAACTGGGTCTGGCCATGTCTTGGCTGGCCCAGGGTTTTCTCAGGTGGGCATTCAGGTGAGAGGTGATCAAAGCTCGACCGGTGAACTGTCGCACAATCATCAAGTTGTGGAAACTGGAGAAAACAAAGAAAACACTTCAGAATCACCACAAGCTGAAGGTATTTTCTTCAAATGATTAGAAGGCAGACTTTGACAGGGAGATAAACATTACGGTTTAGGAAGATTAATGATTTTATACATTGAGATTTGCAGGTAAATTGTAAAAACTCATTTATTTACATGATTCAGTCCAGATTGAACGTAAGAGGCCTTAGAAGCTGCAGCAACCAAACAATGTGGATGATATAAAAAGATCAAACAAACGTGCGTTTAATAATATTTAGACAATTAACAAATACAAATACTAAATAAAAGACCAACAGTTCATCAATAGAAATAATTAAACATGAGTTAAGTGGTAATTAGATTAGATTTTAAATTTCTTTTGAATTTGGGCTTGTTGTCCTGCAGAGGATCTAGGAGCGAACACACGCCTCCATGATGGTAGAAGAATCTGAACTTCCTGGTGTCGTCTTTATTACGACCAACAAACAAATAGGAAACTTGGAGCGTGTGATGAAACTGTATTTGCAGCAGAATGAATGATTCCAGCTTTGAGGAGGAAGCTGTGAATCTGACAATGACTTCAACTCTCAGGTTTTAATAAAACTCAGGTATTTATCTTTCACAGCTTCAGTTTGACAGAGATGTGATCAGAAGAGTCAGAAAAAGGTTTTAATCTCATAAAGGTCACTGTAGCTTTGTAAAGCTCAGAGGTCAAGTCAGTTAGCATGAAGCTAACCTGCTATTTAACTTTACCTGCTAATCATAGCAAATTTAAGTTGTGATTAATTCAGTTATTAACTCATGTCACGATCGTTTTCTTTCCTCAAGCTAACATGTGAAGTACGAACTGTCCTCTGTTGTTGTTATGATAGCATTAAGCTAACATGTGAAGTATGGACCTTCCTCTGTTGTTGTTATGCTAGCATTAAGCTAACAGGCTAACTGGCTCTGGTACCCAGAGGCAGCAGAGACTGAAGCGGCTCCAGCAGCGACTCATTGCGGTGTGGTGACAACCCGGTGTGCCCCTGGTTGTTCTGACTCCCAGTAAATAGCCGGGTCCTGCTGTTAAATATGTGAGTGTTGACTTCAAACTACCTGTTATTAGACGGAGCCCAGCTGGAACCACAGGACGTGGAGGAACCAGGAAGTTCAGTCTTGGGTTTGGTCTCTTCTCATTGGTGGATTGGTTTTGGCTGGGAGGATATGAACCAATCAGGAGGAAGCATCGAGGTAAATAAACTCAGTTCATAAACAACGTGAGACCAGCAGAGAGAGCTCGAACTCCACATACAGAAATATATAAGATTTCATTTGTTCATAAGTAAAAAGAATAAAATACAACAAAAAACTAAACATGAACATTACATATTCTCTTATGTTGATGTGATGTTACTGTAAAAGGAAAGAAGATTGTGGCAAAAGTTTGTGCATGAAGTCTGCACTTAGATTAGTTATTAATTAATTATACAGATAAATACATATTTAATTGGATCCTCTTTAGTGATGACGGTGGAATGATGAGTCAGCCAAACTGGTCTGTGAGTCAATTACAGTTTAAATTGTACTTTAAGCTCATTAAGTAAAAATGAACCAAGCACTTAACAGATTGTATTTAGAGGGATTTAATGGAGGTGGGGAAAAGCTGCACATTTCTCAAAGTTGATTTAAAGCAATTAATGATTATTCTCATTTTTCTGATGATTGTTACCTCAGTCATCATTTTATCATTTAGTCTGTAACTGGGTTGGGTTGATTTTTTCTTATAAATTGCCTATAAATTGTTAAAAAATACACAATCACAGTTTCCCAGGTTCGATGACAGCTTCAAACTTTAGTCCAATAACTCTGAAATTCAAATCATGTTAAATTTACCGTAGTATAAAACAAATAAAGCAGCAAATCCTAAATTTGAGAAGCAGGAAACTGAATATAGTTTATTCAATTTCCAAAATTGTTGTTGATTAAATTTTTGTTATTGTTTCTTAATCAAAGGAATAAACGAGTAAAG